>NW_004444015.1:6371915-6385423 GCF_000243295.1 Trichechus manatus latirostris
GAGACTGGAGGTGCCCCTGGAAAGCATGGCCCCTGGACTATCACCCCAGAACTAAAACAATTTCCGAGGCCAACTCTTCAGACAGGGATTGGACTGGTCTGTGGGACATAAAGTGATACTCGTGAAGAATGTGCCTCTGAGTGAAGCTGATACAAGAGACCAAAGGGGCAGCTTCTGTCCAGAGGTGAGATGGGAATGCAGAGAGTTAGTTGCTGGCTGAATGTTCATGGGGAATCAGGGGCAGAGGGGAGGAGCGTGCTGTTACAGAATGGGGTGAGCGGTTGGGGTCTCATAACAATGTATGTAAAAAAAAATTTTTGTATGGGAGACTAACTTGAAACGTAAACTTCATTTAATTACAACAGTAAAAAAAAAAAAAAGAAATTTGTCAAGCCATTTTAGAGGGGCACAAAACAGAAAGAAGCAAACTGGAAGTATAGTATAAGATGAGACATAAAGGAAGGACAAGACAAGAGAGGTGGAGTTAGAGCCAGTTAGAGAAGCAGAAAAAAGGAAAGTGACATGAAAATAATAAAAGCAAGTAATACTTGCAGTTTTCAGAATATATAAACTATCACATTTGTGTTCAAATGTCCTGACATAAGCAGAATTAAGTGAAAATGCTTAGAGATATGGTCTGTAATTATTGAACTCTGTAATTAAAAGTACTTAAGCACATGTGCTTCTAATGGGGAAAAGATGTCATATTATGGTTCAAATACACGGAGTGTATTTCAAAAATCGAAATGAATTTAATTTTGCAATACCTAGTTACTCCTTTAATTCATAGTCATGGCACAGTCACAGTACACATTCACTTTGAGAGAAAGTTAGCATTGTTACTTCAGTTTTACAGAATTGCTAATACATCAGTATAACATGAGTGGTATATATTGGTTGGTTAGTCTACTTCCAAAACAAGTTTAAGTTTTCAAATAAATGATATCCCACACCACATACTTTTTCCATACTCAGGTATATTCAATTGAGTATTAGCATGGACAGTCTTTCCTCAAAACAGATGTTCCTAGCTCTTAATAGTACATTAGTATATCTTTCTCATTCTCTCATGGAAAGTGCATCCCAGTTATGTATGATTTCAGACACTACATAATACTGCCATTATATTTGTAAATGTACAGACGTCAGATTCATCAGGTACTTTTAACATGGAATACACTGGTACTATCTCCAGTAATACTAGTAATACTGCAGTTAGCTAGGGGTCAGTTACCCAGGAACTTCAGGTACTGTCAGAACAAACAAAATATGCTTCTTTGCAAACCAAAAATCTGTAACAATAATTTGGTAAAGAGAACAATTTGGTAAGGGAAAAGATGATGTTCCTAGTGGCAGCATATTAGGAGTAGGGATATATGACAAGCGACAGTATCTGACAGTAGAATGAAAGATAAAATGTAAAAGAGTAGATCAGCATTTCACTATGTATAATTTGGGGTATAGCCTTCTGTTGTTGTTAGTTGCCACTGAGTAGCCTCCTACTCAAGGCAACCTTAAGTATAACAGAATGAAACACTGCCCAGTCCTGTGCCGTCTTCATGCTCTTTGGAATACAGCCTTCTACATTCCTTTTTGTGTATATTTATGATTGTTTGCCAAGAATGGATTACTAGAAGTGTGTTTTATTGGTAAACAAAATAAAGTTATGTATAATTTTAAGAATCAAATACGTGCTGCAGGACTACAACAATCCACATTTTCACCAGCAGCATATGAAAGAGCCCAGCTCTCTGCACCCTGGCCAACATGAGGCAGTCGGACTGCTTTTCCACTTACTTCGGCAATTGCCCTTTTATTTGATCTTTTATAATTTGGAGTTTAAAATCCAAACTACCTTTTGTAAAATTATTATGGTATAGTACACATACCCATATACTTCTCTTTGAATGGTCCTTTTTCAACATTTAAATTGAGTTTTATAACCAGATTTATAGCAATTTAAACTACATTTAATTATTAATTCACTCTGATGTTCATTAAAATGTTTTTTGTTTTGGTTTGTTTTTGGTACCATCACTTACCCATTTTTGATCTCTTAAATATTATGTCAGCTAAAGAATACCCCTATATAATTTTCTTAATGGAAATAATGTGTGAGTGTGGTATGTGGTATAATTTTGGGGTCTTTTCACAAATGAACTGAGTTATCCCAGCAGCTAAGAATTCTAATAAGTCCATTCATTGGAAAGCTTCCACAGTTTTTAGAATGAAACAGGATAGGCTTCAAGTAAACAGATCCAATAATTTTTGTGGCACTACAGTAGTCATCTTTCCTTGAAAATATATCCACTGGTACTTGAATAAATCAGTTTCCATTAATATTCTGAATCAAAATACCTTTTGCTGGTAGACAGAGTGTTTTTTAATTAAAATACTTCTTTACTTGTATATTTCTATAATTGCCAAATATTCCTTTCGAATGCTCAAAAAATATTGAACCTTTGATATTGCAGAAGACCAGTGTTTCTCAAAGTGTGGGCTGTAGTTCATATTGTCTTAGTTATCTAGTGCTGCTATAACAGAAATACCACAAGTGGATGGCTTTAACAAAGAGAAATTTATTCTGTCACAGTCTAGTAGCCTAGAAGTCCAAATTCAGGGCATCAGCTTCAGGGGAAGGCTTTCTCTGTCAGCTCTGGAGGAAGGTCCTTGTCATCAATCTTCCCCTGGACTAGGAACTTCCTCGTGCAGGAATCCTGGGTCCAAAGGATGTGCTCTGCTCCTGGCACTGCTTTCTTGGTGGTATGAGGTTCCCCTGTCTCTCTGCTCACTTCTCTCTTTTACTTCTCAAAAGAGACTGGCTCAAGACACAATCCAATCTTGTAGATGGAGTCCTGCCTCACTAACACAACTGCTGCCTATCCAGCCTCATTAACATCATAGAGGTAGGGTTTACAACATAGAGGAAAATCACATCAGATGGCAAAAAGGTGGATAATCACACAATACTGGGAATCATGGCCTCGCCAAATTGATACACATATTTTGGGGGGACACAATTCAATTCATGACACATATGTATCAGAATCTCATTTGTGCTTATTAAAAATGCATATTCCTGAGCCCCAGCCCAGACCTACTGATTCTGATTATCTGGGAGTAAGATCCAGGAATCTGCATTTTAAATAAGCTTTGCGGTTGATTTCAATGCACACTAAAGGTCGAAAATCCCTCTAGACCCTATAACTTCCTGCCTAGATCTCTGTTCCTACAGCCTTCTTCTCCACACAGGTGAAGCCATTTGATCTCACATCTATGATTGCTCCTGTCTGACTCTGGGATCAATCTTGTCCTTAGTCCTGGGGAATTTAATTCTATATGCTATATGAAATATAGAACTCATTTTATTTTCAGGTAGCAAAGTATCAAGTCACTTTACTCTGACCTTGAGTAATCACCTAAGTGACTATGGAAGAAGTGGCTTCATTCCCTGACTCAGTGGAAACCTTGCTTGCTAGTGCAGCACAGCATAAAATTTCAGTGGTGTATTTATTTTAAATCGACGGCTTTAGGGGGCCCGAAGTTAAATAAAATGGGAGATATTTAATTATGCATTTGTTTTGACATACAAAGCAAAATCAGAAAAGTGAGAGGGAATAAGAGCAAGAGATTCATGTTTCCTCTTCACTGGGAAAAGACAAGGATGCACAATCAGGATATTGGACTAAGCTACTCGTAGCAAGACAGCAGGGCACTGTAACCCAGAGAAATAAAGACATCAGTTATGGCCCCATGAGGTCTTCCCTAGTCAGCAAAGTGGAAGTTACCAATAAAGGAAGGGAGATAAAAGACTTGCCACTCTGAGTTCTGTTCTGTAATGAAACTACCACCCAGAGAACCCAAGCCTCACTACTGAAACTGGCTCCACAAACCAGCAGCATGGATGGGCATCATGCTTGTCAGAAATGCAGAATCTCAGGCCTCACCCAAGACTTCCTGAGTCAGAATTTAGATTTTTCAAAAGATTCCCAGGTGATTCACATGGGCATTAAATTCTGAGCAGCATTGCTCTAGGAAACTGTCTGTTCTAGAAAAGCCAGGATTTCCAAATTGTTTTTCCATAGTCTGCCAGAAGAAGGATTTTCAGGTAGAGGACTAAGGTTTTAGAGCTTTGTAGCCACTCAGAACTCTGTCCACCCGGGCTCTGGGGCAGATCAGTAAGGCAGAAATAATTGGGAATCTCATTGCAGAGTTGCACTGTAGTGATGAAAAAGCAATTAAAATTGGCTCAAGGCCAGTCTCTGTCATTTGTTCTTTCTGTGATGTTGACAAGGACACTTAACCTCTGTGAATCTCAGTTTCTTCACCCAAAATAAGATTTTTACAGAATATCAAATGAGATAGCATATGTGTGAGCACATTGTAAATTTTTCTATAAACATTTTTATTATGTGGATGGTTCCCAAAACTGTGCTCCTGATCTGAACTCCACTCTACAGCTCAAATTCTAAATTTATAGCTGCAACAGTAGGCTTAATAGGAGTCAATTTATAGTGTATGATTAAGGAAACCAATCAAGCTGTCAAGCCAAGGGAGAAATTGAGACCCAAGTTCAGATTAATATACTGGAATTAGAAAGAACTGGAGAAAAGGGCCAGGAACAGAGGAGTCCAGAGTCACATTTTCATAGAAAAGTAAACAAAAGTGGTTAAATAAAAATTAAGAACAGCAGAACAATCACAGTCAGAATGAACATGGAGCATACCATCATCTTGAAAAAAAAAAAAAAAACAAAAAAACCAAACCCGTTGCCGTCGAGTTGATTCCGACTCGTAGCAACCCTATAGGACAGAGTAGAGCTGTCCCATAGGGTTTCCAGGAGAGGCTGGTAGATTCGAACTGCCGACCTTTTGGTTAGCAGCCAAGCTCTTAACCACAGTGCTACCAGGGCTCCATCATAGTGCTTAGTAAACAGATGCTCAATAAATTGAATTCATTAAATCATATATGAAAGACTATCTCTCTTAAAGCTAATAGATTTTAACAAGATTGAATCAGAGATGAAAACCATTAAACAAGTGACTAGAAGGCCATAAATGTCTTACTACATCTAATGGAGCATCTTTCCATAGAGCAGTTAATCATAAGCCTTGTTAAAGGTTAATCCAAGAGTTAAAAATGCTATCTGAGCATCAGAATCACATGTAGAGCTATGTATACTACAAAAGCATTTATCATTTCAATGCAGAAAAATGGGCACAGGAGTGCAGGATCTAAAAAGGAGCAATAAATACAGAGAATAAAAGTCTTTCCGACTAGAGGTGTCAGACTGGCCAATATTTGAGTGAAGAACATTAATACCGAAAGAGCAAATGAAAAAATGTTGTTAGGTTCTTGTATATGTAAAGAGAATTTTCAACAGTCTGCATGCAAGCAGAAGTGAGGAACAAATCAGATAATTTCCCAATGTAATAAAATGAAAGTGATAATAAGCAATTTATAAAGCTCTAATTAACACTACGGCATCTAGAAGATGTACTGAAATTGACACCTACTACAGTGAACTCCAGAGAACAGGGTAAAGTATACAATTAACTAAATAAAAATGAAGAATAGTAAACTCTAAAATGTAATGTTTTACTCCACAAAACAAGACTTATTGGAAATGTGACTACATAAGTATTTAAATAATTATTTTTCCAATTAGTTAAGCAATGCTAGAGTGTGGGTTCAAAGGTAGTCACCAGAAACTACCACCATTTTCTTTAACAATAAAAACTGAAATCATACCATGAGCTAACTCCTGTCTCTCTAGGGATTCTCAGTTCTTTTGAAACAGCAAAAGTTCCAGGGGGCAGTGGTTTCTGAAGAGGGGTGAGATTGACACAGCTGGTCAGCTGGTTAAATAGAATCCAAAAAATATAATTACACTCGGAGGCTTTTTGCCATGCACTCTCAGGAATAGGAAATTCAATTGTTTTGTGAGGAGTGTAAACCGTTTCTGACATATTTATGTGGCTGAGCTGATAATCAATCACCTCAGGTCATTGCTGTTCCCAGACTTACATCAGAATTCATGAAAGGTAGTACCAGCCCACGTAGCTTCTTCCTAGAGCAAAATGAGGAATCTTCAGAATAAATTAAAGACTACCACCCTTGAATAATAATCTATCCTGTGAATACAGAAAGAATTATCGTTCCAATATCAGCTTCACGAAGCCAGCAAAACCGTACTGAATTACAGGCAGACCCCGGGTTATGAACGAGATCCATTCCTAAGTCTGTCTTTTAAGTTGAATTTGTAGGTAAGTAGGAACGGGTACATACGGTTCTTATTTAGTGTCAGTTACACAAATGTTTATCTTAGTATATAGTACATATTTTACCTTTCGATGCATATGAAACACATAAGAAACACTTCCAAACAGTGCAATGTTTTCATGAGCATCACAAAGTAGTGTGTGTATTTATTATGAACCATTGTATTTAACTCCAATTTTTAATACAATAGGCTTTATGGCAGTCAGGAAATTCGTAACCCAGGGACTACCTGTATTTAATTCTAAGAGATCCTCTCCTTCATATAATTTATCCATCACAGCATGCAATGAAAGGTGATCAAAAAATTATACAACATGACATAAATTAGTGTAGAGAATTTCAGAATAAATGATAAAACCAAGGATAAGAGACAACAACACCAGCAACCAGAGGTCACCTGACTCTCTTATATAAACCCACTCCAGATGAGAAGGACTCTTTTGGTTAGTTCCAGAACAAACCAGACTCTCTTTGAAATGCCTAGGACTAATTCATGACTCCACCACCCACCTGTCAGTTTGCCATACTGTGGTGGCTTGTGTGTTGCTATAATGCTGGAAGCTATGCCACCAGTATTTCAAATACCAGCAGGGTCGCCCACAGGGGACAGGGTTCAGTAAAGCTTCCAGACTAAGACTAGGAAGAAAGGCCTGTAGATCTAATTCTGAAAATAAACGAATAAAAACCCTATGGTTCACAACAGAATACTGTCCAATACACTTTTGGAGGATGAGTCCCCTAGGTTGGAACACACTACACAATAGACCCAACAATGGACTCAAGCATGCCAGAGACTGTAGTAGTGGCTTGGATCAGGCAGTATTTCATTCTATCATACAAAAGGTCACCATGAGTTAGAGCCAACTTGATGGCAACTAACAACAACAAAATTTATGACCGTGGGCTCCCTAGATCCCAAGAATGGGCTCAGGTTTTGAGATTCATAGGCACTCAACCTCATCAGCTTAATGACGCAAAGACAGAGTCTGCAGAAGTCAGTGTGACCCTGGACTTTAGCAAGGCATCTGAAAAAGCCTGCCATGAGACCCTTGAGGACAAGATGAAAGTGTATGCACTAGGATCTGGGACAATTAAATGGAGCAGTACCTGTGTGAACAAGTGTACCTAAGGTGTGCAATTTAATCACAGATATTGTTCTGAAGAAATGTCTACAGTGTCATGCTGCAGGGCTCTGTTAGAAAACTTTTCTCATTCAATATTTTCCTCAATTAGTTGGATGAAAATCTAGAAGGTGTATTTAAAAATATTTGAATTATTTGAAAATAGGAAAAGTAGCGACTACTAGGATACTTTAAAAAAAAGAACTAAACAATGGACTGAATCTAATATGAAATATAACACATGTAAGGTCTGGTAATTGAAAAAAAACTTCATAATTGGAGGATGAAGGAGAAATTAAGTAGTAGCAACATTTATTAAAAAAATATTCTCAGGAATTATGTGAACAGAAAGCTCTGTAGGACCTGATAGTGTAATCTAGTGGATCTTCTCCACCCCAAAAAAACCTAATGTATTAACGTATTAACTGAAATACAGCAGTTTTAGGAAAAAAGATAAGACTCCTCTTACTATGTAACAGGAGTCCCTGAGTGACACTCAGCTACTAACCAACAGGTTGGTGGTTTGAGTTCAGCAGAGGTGCCTTGGAAAAAACGCCTGGTGATCTATTTATGAAAGATAACAGCCATTGAAAACCCTATGGAGCACAGTTCTACTCTGAAACACGTGAGGTCACCGTGAGTCACTGGTTTTGATTTTTTGGTTACTACTATGTAACACATCAAACAATGCTTCGAATGTATCAATAACTTATTTGAGAGAGAGAGAGGCAGATACACACACAAACACTTCCACAGAAGTCACACAACTCATGCCTTTTAGCAAGTTTCACTCAAAGAAGCTTTGCAATGAGAACTCATGATAGGATGTGGGGCATCATCAAGGCCAATCCAGTGTATGAAAAGAAGCACTGGGTCCAGTGCCGTGATGAGACATAAAGGGGTGAAAAGGCTTCAAGGAACTAAAACTCCTCATCAAGATTCCTTCAAGTTGAGTAATGAGGCACAGCAGTCCAGGGACAAGGACTAGAAGGCAGGAGGGGACAAGAAAGCTGGTTATAGGGAATCCAAGGCTGAGAAGGGACAGTGTTGATATGTAGTGGGGTTGTTAACCATTGTCATAAGGCAATATGTACACTAACTGTTTAATGAGAAACTATTTGTTCTCTAAGCCTTCATCTAAGCTACAAAAAAAAAAAACTTATCTACGTGAGATCAAATTGACAACAGCAATTCAAAAGGTTTGATGGGAAGCCTAGGGGCCAGTAAGTTGAAGATAACGGTGATGGAATAATTTGGAAAAGGATAGTGAGAATAGCAGCACAACTGGAAGAATGTAATAGATGTCACTGAATTGTACATGTAGAAATTTCTGAAATGGTGTATCTTTGGCAATGTATATTTTCACCAAAAAAAAAAAAAGGTCCTCCAAGGTCGAGAAGGGAAAGTGTTGACATGTGGGGTTGTTAACCAATCTCATAAAACTACATGTATACTGACTGTTTAATGAGAAACTATTTGTTCTGTAAACCTCCACCTAAAGTACAATAAAAAAAAGAAAAAAAAGATTCCCTCGTGTATCTTCCAGGCAACATGGCGATATAGACAGAAGCATCAGGCTGTCCCTCCACAGCAAAGATCTGAAAAATTAAGTCAAACAGAGACAAACGTCAATCCTGAAACCTTAAACATCAAATGAAGAGATAAAGAACTCAGCCAAGCACCGAATGGAATAAGAAACGGACAGAGAACAGAGAGCAAGGAAAGATACAGGCAGAGGTCCCCTATCAGCTAATGTGGCATGGATCCGCCATCTTGGACTCCTATTGGAGATTGGCAAACAGGGAGTACAAGAAAGCAGCTTCACGGAGCTTCCAGCAGGAGACAGAACAACCAATAACCAGCGATATATGCCTTCCCACCCCCCAAACTTCTTCACCCCCACTTGGCCTCCTTTGCTTCCTGCGGCCACAGTCTACTGGCCAGGAAGCACTGGCTTCACCCCAGGTGCCATTTGGATTCCATCTGCCAGAACTGGCCAGCTCCCTGACTGCCATTTGTTGGCTGCTGGTGTTGCTTTTTTCTGCTGCTTTACATTTTTTCCTTACCTCTCACTATCTCCCCCTCCTTTCTTTCAAATACCTGACTCTGTGTGCCAGCTTCGCTTCTTTCTGAAAGGCTGAAAAACACCACTCTACTGTGAAACTGCTTCCCGGCCCGTGCCGCCACAATGGTGGGACCCCCGTGGCTTTTTTTTGTTTTTCTGTTCTGATCTGTTCTGTTTTGATTTGTTTGTTGTTTTTCTTTTTCTTTTTTCAGCTTGGGAGCCCCTTCTAGTTAGGCAGTACTGCACAGCTTGGGAGCTACTTTCTTACTCTGCGCAGACATGTAGTGGGACCCCTGGGGGTACTTTTTTTTACTGTTATTTATTTATTTGTTTGTTTCTTTCTTTCTTTTGTTTTCTTCTCTCTCTTTTCCCTTTTTGTCTTCCTTCATTTCTCAGTTTCTCGTTTCTCTATACTTACCTTCTTTTCCTGTCTCCTGCATACTTATCACTAAGTAACACCTCTATCCCTTCCAGCCAGGCTCTACTTCACGGCCTGGGAGCAACTTCCCCAGTCCTCACAGCCGCATCTGTGGGAACCCTGGAGACCTTTATTTTTCTTCTAATTTTTATTTATTCAATTTTACCTTTTTTCTTTTTTCCTTCCTTTTTGTTTTTCTCCATTTCTCAGTCTCTCATCTCTCCATTCCAGCGGCAAGCTCCCTTACCACTCTTTTTTGTTTGTTTGTTTGTAT
Organism: Trichechus manatus latirostris; assembly: GCF_000243295.1. Lineage (NCBI taxonomy): Eukaryota > Metazoa > Chordata > Mammalia > Sirenia > Trichechidae > Trichechus > Trichechus manatus. The sequence goes on from NW_004444015.1 coordinate 6,382,076, forward strand.
GTTTTTGGCACCTGTTCCTCTCTCCTCTCTCTCCTCTTTCCAATACCCATCTTAGCTCCACACATCACAATCTCCCACCTCGTTCCTGCCTACATGCATGGTGCACTGAACATCACACTCCCAAGCAGCACAGCCACGGCCACCTGGAACCTACCCTGCACTGATTCCGGTCTACACTGTCAGCCTTGGTACGTGCAACAAACAACCCATCCCATAACTCCCCTTCAGCTGGACCTGCCCTGCTGTACCATACCTGAGTGACTGACCCTGCCCATCGGAGAAGGAGGTGAAAAGTATCGTGCCTAAAGAAGAGCAAACAACAAGGAACACACAGCCGCCTGCTCAGACGTAACCAAATAAACAAAAAAGCAGGACAAAACAAACAAACCTGCAATCAATAAATGAAGAAAATAACTACTGAATGTCCCAAAGACAGCAGACAATATCAAAACATTTACAAAAACAGGACAGGATGGTTCCAGTAGGTGTCCAAAATAAAACATCAAATGACTTTCCAGTAGAAGAAAAGGCACTAGAACTACCTAATAAGGAATTCAAATCTCTAATATTCAGAGATAGCTAAGAGCTGAAGCAAAAAGCAGACAAAAATAAGGAAAAAATAGACAAATTCATGCAAAATACAGGCAAAGAAATGGAAAAATTCAGAAAAATAATACAGGAACAAATGGTAAAATAAATTCACAAATATAAATCATACAAAAACAACAATTAGAAATCCAAAAGATAAACGATACGATTTCAGAAATGGACAGTGTCATTGAAAGGCTGAGGAGCAGGTTTTAAACAATGAAAGACAGGACCAGTGAAATTGAAGACAAACACTTGGATACAATTCTGTTTGAGGAGAAATCAGAAAAAAAAAACAAACAAAGAAAAATGAAGAAACCCTGAGAATTACGTGGGATACAATCAAAAGCAAAAATATGGGAGTGATAGGAGTTCAAGATCGGGGGAGAAAACAGAAAACACAGAGAGGATCATTGAAGAACTGCTGACAGAACTCTTCCCCAATATCATGAAAGATGAAAAGCTGACCACCCAAGAAGCTCAACGAACCCCGTGTAGGATAGACCCCAAAACGAAATCAGCAAGGCATATCCTAAGCACACTCACTAAAACCAAAGACAAAGAATCCTGAGAGCAGCTCGAGAAAAACACAAAGTCACATACAGAGGAGAAACAATAAGATCAAGCTCAGATTATTCAGCAGAAACCATGCAGACAAGAAGGCAATGGGAGGACATATATAAAACCTTGAAAGAAAAAAAAATGCCAGCTAAGAATAACATATCCTGCAAAGCTCTCATTCAAACATGATGGTGAAATCAGGGCATTTCCAGATAAACAAAAATTAAGGGACTATGTAAAGACCAAAATGAACTTACAGGAATTGTTAAAGGGAGTCCTTCAATCTGAGAACAAACAACATCAGACCACAGGCTGAATCTAGGATGCAAGATTCTATCAGCCAGATACCAACCTAGGAAATGAACTTTCAAGGACTATCCGAAACCAAAAGAATTACAACAGGGAACCAGAGAAGTTAATCTGTAAACGACAACAACATCAGAACACTAAAAGGGAATAAACGGTGTAGGTATAGAACCTTCTAATGGAGAGGAAGGTAAGATGAGACCAAGTAACAACAGACTGGTTCAAACCAAGGAAGCTAAGGGTAAATTTCAAGGTAACCACAAAGAAAGTTAACAAACCTACTCATCAAAATAAAGAGGAAAAACATAAAGTCTCAGTAAAATCAAAACCTACAAAAACAAAAGAAACGAAAAAAAAAATCCACAAACAAAAGGAATTCAGCGCAGGAGAGTAAGAGGAACAAAGAAAGAAATTTCAGCACCACAAAAAGAAAAAGCACTAGAGGAGGCATGGTCAACATGGCGGACTAATTAGATGATTCCTATATCCCTCTTATAACAAAGACCTGGAAAAACAAGTGATTTGATTCTATGTGAACATCTGGCAGCCCTGAACAAGGCAAGGTTAAGAAATCCATCTGAGTCATACCAGAGAGGAAGATCATTTGGAAGAGGTGAGGAGCGCTAGAGCCATGGCGGCAACACAGCAGAGACACAGCCACGCCAGGCCGCGGTGAAGCATGCAAACAGCTGTACTGTGCGAGCGATTGAGAAGCGGTTTACACATCGAGAGAGACCCGGCAGCAGAGATTCTGCTTGGACACTCTGAACCAGTGAAGAGCAGCTCCCAAGAGGCTAGGATAAGTACATGTGTGCACTCTTAAGCAGCGAGTTTAAAAAAAAAAAAAAGCCCATTTGGGAAAAACCTCTCCCTTTTACCTCCTATCTCTGCACTCTGCACCAGATTTGGGAAAAACCTCTCTCCCTTTTACCTCCTACCTCCGCGTTCTCCACCAGATTTGGGAAAAGCCTCTCTTCCTTTTACCGCCTCCCTCCCCGCTCTGCACCTGGAGTCCACTGGGCCTGAAATAGATCCCAAAAGGCACCCTGACCCATTCTCCTAGCCTTGGAGAGGGAACAAATAAGGTGCTGGCTCCCCTAGGCCAGGAACACAGGGTTGGCACAACTCTTTGCTGCCACAGAAATCAGGGGTCCGCAGACTCTGAGTGCCATACACCCCTGTATAGACTTATGGGGACCCATCTCAACAGCGTTAGCCCTCACTACCACAGTACAACAGGGCAAACATCTGAAGTTTAACTTCAACTGCTTCAGCTGTGAACTGGCAGATTTGTGACACTTGTAACAGCCCTGCCCCTTAAGTGAGCACTTTTGTCAATCTGCAGCAGGGGCCTGAGGACTGGTGGGTATCACCTAAAGCTCCTAGTCACCTGCTACAGGAGTCCAAGAAAAAGTGGTGCCCTCGAGTCTGTGCAGCCAACATAGTGGGGCGCTAAGCTGCAAAACTCACCTACCTATTCACCCTAGAGAACAGAGAAACGCTTTTCTTTCAGACTCTCAGGGGCAGCCGTGGGCCCTCTGCCTGGCTCAGCGCGTGATCCCCTACCACAGCCAGAGTCCGGTGCCTGCACCAATCACCCATGCCTCTCTAGGACTGGGGGCGAGAGCCTGCATCACACACTTGGTGATCGACTGCCTGCACACCCAAGCTGATCCCATACTGGAAATTTTAATGAACTCCAGCGTGCACATACTTAGTTACAGAAAAAACTACCTGCTGACAGGACATTAGAGATCAAAAGGTGACAAAAATCAAACTTGTGCACACGAGCAGCCTATTTGGGCATATCAAAACGAAACAAAATAAGAAGCCAGGTCTCACTAAACAAAATAAAATTATAATAAATTATTGATGGCTCGGAGACAACAGTCA
>NW_004444015.1:6386496-6387879 GCF_000243295.1 Trichechus manatus latirostris
TAATCAATAACACCAGATAACAACACAAGACTAGAACACAGGATAGAGCAACCAGATATTGACTCAGATATGGAAACAGAAATAACACCAAAGCTAAAACATTGAAAATAGGGAAACAGATATCAATATGTAAAAAAAAGGATAATATTAACACAAAAAGAAGGGACTTAAAAAATGGAGACACTGATTTTCTATATGGAGGGGAAGATAACATGATACAAAGTAATAAAAGACTGGTATGAACTTAGAAACTTCGGGGTAAATATTAAGGTAACCACAAAGGAAACTAGCAATTCTACAAATCAAAATAAAAAAGTAGAAAAACATAAAGACTAAGCAAACACAAAATCTACAACAAAGAAAAAGGTGAAAAAAAAATACATAAATAAAAATGACCCAGCACAGAAAATTGAGGAGAACAAAGAAACTGTGAACAACACACAAAAAGAGATGTCAGGATGACAGCACTAAACTCATACCTATCAATAATTACACTGAATGTAAACGGACTTAATGCACTAATAAAGAGACGGAGAGTGGCAGACTGGATCAAAAAGCATGATCCATATATATGCTGCCTACAAGAGACGCACCTTAGACTTAAAGACACAAACAGGCTAAAACTCAAAGGATGGGAAAAAATGTATCAAGCAAACAACACTCAAAACAGAGCAGGAGTGGCAATACTGATCTCTGACAAAATAGAGTTTAAAGTAAAATCCACCACAAAGGATAAGGAAGGGCACTATATAATGATTAAAGGGTCAATACACCGGGAGGACATAACTATAATAAATATTTATGCACCCAACAACAGGGCTCCAAAATATATAAAACAAACTCTAATAGCTCTGAAGAGAGAGACAGACAGCTCCACAATAGTAGCAGGAGACTTCAACACGCCACTTTCGGTGAAGGACAGAACACCCAGAAAGAAGCTCAACAAAGACACGGAAGAGCTAAACACTACAATCAACCAACTTGATCTCAGAGACATATACCGAACTCTGCACCCAACTGCAGCCACGTATACTTTCTTTTCCTACGCACATGGACCATTCTCCAGAATAGACCACATATTAGGCTATAAAGCAAGCCTTAACAAAATCCAAAACAGCGAACTACTACAAATCATCTTTTCTGACCATAAATCCATAAAAGTGGAAATCAACAACACAAAAAGCAAGGGAAAAAACTAAACACATGGAAACTGAACAACACCTTGCTCAAAAACCACTGGATTATAGAAGAAAATTAAGGATGGAATAAAGAAATTCATAGAATCAAATGAGAATGAAAACCCACCCTACCAGAACCTTTGGGACACAGCAAAAGCAGTGCTCCGAGGTCAGTTTAGAGCAATAAAATGTACACATCCAAAAA
>NW_004444015.1:6405157-6408692 GCF_000243295.1 Trichechus manatus latirostris
ACAGCTAGATGGTGCCTGGCTACCACCACTGACTGCTCTGACCGGGATCACAACAGAGGGTTCTGGACAGAGCTGGAGAAGGATGTAGAACAAAATTCTCACACACAAAAAAGACCAGATTTACTGACCTGACAGAGACTGGAGAAACCCCGAGAGTATGGCCACCAGACACCCTTTTAGTTCAGTAAGGAAGTCACTACCAAGGTTCACCCTTCAAACAAAGATCAGACAGCCTCATAAAACAAAACGAGACTAATGGGGCACAACAGTCCAGGGAGAAGGACTAGAAGGCAGAAGGGGACAGGAAAGCTGGCAATAAGGAACCCAAGTTTGAGAAGGGACAGTGTTGACATGTCATGGGGTTGTTAACCACTGTCATAAAACAATATGTGTACTATCTGTTTAATGAGAAACTATTTGTTCCGTAAACCTTCATCTAAGGTACAATAAAAAATCAAGGCAGCAACTAAAAAAAAATTCCCTCAAGTATGACCCTGAACAAACACCCAACCACCATCCATTCAGCTCCAAAGCCAGCTCCCCAACACTCTCACCTAGTGCCTATTCAAGAATCACACCTTCCTTTTGGTTTAGGTTCAATTCCTCATTCAGTGCTGGAAGTGGGGAGAGAGGGGGAGATGGAGTCCAGGACCCTCTCTCTGCATAGCCTAAACCTCAGGAGAGAGCCCCAGCAACTGAGTGGGAGAAGAATACCTGGGGCCCATGAAAGATACACTCAACTCAGACATGTGGGACTAAATTTTTCTACATAACCTCACCTCCAAAGAGAAGAATTCTAGTTGCTACAATAGAAATCAAAACATCAGGTGGCAGAGAAGGGACTGATGTTAGACTAGACAACTTTAAGGCCTTTTGTAAACTGAAATCCTGTCATTATTTGCAATGTTTGCCAAGTAACAAAAGAATAGTGTAAGAAAGAATCAGTGTCTTTATGGTCAGACAGATTGGGATTTGAATCCTGGTGCTGCCTTTGACTAGCTGTGTGAATGTGAGCAAGTTACCTAACCCCTCTGAGCCTTGATTTCCTCAGTCTAAAAAAATTGGGATGAAAGTATTTCACTCAGTGAAAGGGTATTAGGAAGAAATAAAATAAGAAGTCAGTACTCTTTGATAAACTAAATGGGGATGGGGAGGAAGAAACTGCCTTTACATTCTGCTACCACATGTAAGGAATGAAGAGTGTCACAGCCTCATGCTGAATACAAACTGCACTTGAACATGCATGGGCTTCTACTTCAAAAGAGACAACGATTTCACAGAAGAAATCATCTGATTGGACCCTTCTACTTTCATCCTTAACTGCACAGCCCATGTTTTAGATACAATGTCCCACTGTGCTAGTGCCTCCCCAAGATCATGTAGTTAGGAAGTGACTTTTCAGAAACACAGTTAAAAGCAGTATCTTGTTAAATTACATTGTCTCTATTAAAAAACTCTTACTCCTATTGCAAATCTCTATGGTGCTCCTTTACAGTTTCTGTATGAAAATTCTGTTTTATATTGTTGATATGGCTTAATAATACTTGTATTTATGTGTTTACATAGCATAGTATAATCTCAGGGTGTGTATATGTGTGTCCATACACACATATCAGGTAACTCAAAAAATCCTTCATAGTGAATTGAATGAAATAGCAAAGCGCATTATTAATGCAGCATATTGTATCCCAGAAGATAAAGTCTGAATTTTATTTAGTTTAACAGGATAGCATTTTTTTCAGTAAGTCATTTTGGATAATCCTTCCTTTGCTTAGAGAGGTCAGAAGGATAGGATGCTTCTACCTCTCCTCTATCTTATCACACTTGCCTTGTAACTCAGAACTCAAGAGTCAAACCTTGTGTTAAGGCCTCCACCCACTACCTTCAAGCAGGATGCTTCCTGGAGCAAATTAAATCTAGGTGATACGACAATCTTTGTTACTTCTTGAGGTAATATGTTTCAGAGTTCTTTGGCAACTTAAAAATAAGGATTGAAAACTTTGGAGACCACCTTCTTTCAATAAAGTTGTCCAAGAGTAATAATCCATACTCTGTTATAATAAAAGCAAGGGGATTTACTGAAGGTTGAAAAACAGTCCAGATCAGGGAACACGTTTGATCTTATAGACAGAACAAATGCTTCCAAAATGGTGAAGCTGCAGAGACCTTTTAAAGGGTAAGAACAAAGAACCAGAGGTGCGCTATTTTGACTGGACATTACAAACTCAAATTAACTCAAGGCAGGTTTACTGGAAGTGGGGGCTAGGCAGAGTGGGGTACAGGACATTTCTCTCTTAGAAACAGCTGGTTCAAGTGAAATTTTTCTTGTCAGCAGTTGCCAAGGAGACCCAGATAAAAGTCAGCATCAAGGCTTTCTTCCTGAGACTTTGTTTCAGAAAAGGAAAAGGAAAAAAAAACTTTCATTAGTTTACATTTAGTTACAAGTCTTAAAGAACCGGTTGGGGTTTTGTATATTACAAAAGAAAGGCAAGATAGAGTAGGGTCCCAAACCTAAAGCAGCCATTTTTACTTTAGTCGAGTGCCTCAGTTTACTTGCTGTTACTCATTCCCTCTTTTTGATCAAGGATTTCTATGAAAATCCTTTGATCACGTTTTAAATGAATGTTTCTTCTGCATGGACTTGAAGGATTGTGTTCTTTTTGGTGGCTGCTTAAGTGTAGTTAGCCTTTACATTACCATTCCCAAGCAGCCATTGGTTATGACAAGCCTTTGAGCTTCAGATGGTACTTTTTGGTAGTAGGGCACCACCTGGTTTCCTTTTAGTAGTCGGCTACCACCCGACCTCTTCACCATGCGATAACTTGACATTCAGCTTCCACGATCTCATGGAAGTGGGTTAATAAAGAACGGGGACACATTAGAGGAACAACTTGACTATTTTTAATGGCTAATCCAGGGTATGGGGTCCCTCTATTTCATTTCAAAGATAGGCAGCCTCTATATACATAAGCAGCATGGGCATTTGGTTAATGGTTCGTGTGGCTGCTTTGTCATACACCTCAGACAACATTTAATCAGCCCAATTACAATAATTGTTATAATTAGTATGATTACTCCAGCAAATAGGAGTCACCTGACCCAGGATTCAGTCCCTTTTGGTAGCCAGCAAAAAATTTCAAAGAAGGGGATTCGATTTTATAGGGCATGTATATGAAACCAAGCAACCTTTTTGCAGATCTGTTTACCATCATGTTTGACCTGACTGGAGGCAACAGGAAGCATTAGCTATGGCACAGATGCTCCCCTGTTGAGCCAGGAAGAAATCCAGGGAAATTCTGCTATTAATAACAACCATGACTATGGAATTTAAGGATTTCTCTATAGGGTCACTGTCATGGATTGAATTATGTCCCCCCAAAAAATGTTTGTGTCACTTTGGCTGGGCCATGATTCCTGTATTGTGTGATTTTCCTATATGTTGTAAATCCTGCCTCTATGATGTTAATGAGGGAGGATGGGTGGCAGTTGTGTTAGTAAGGCAGGACTCAATCTATAAGATTGGATTGTGTCCTGA
>NW_004444015.1:6408792-6410155 GCF_000243295.1 Trichechus manatus latirostris
TTGTTCCTGCATTATTTTCCTGAATTCTTCCAATTTTTTGTCTGTATTTTCCATGAATTTGTCTATTTTTTCCCTCATGTTTGTCAGCTTTTTGCCTCAGCTCTTGGAGACTTCTGAATATTAGAGATTTGAATTCCCTATCAGGTAGTTCTAGAACTTTTTCTTCCACTGGAAAGTCAACTGGTCTTTTATTTTGGACGCCTACTGGAACCATCCTGTCCTGTTTTTGTAAATGTTTTGATATTTTCTCCTGTCTTTGGGGCATTCAGTAGTTATTTTTGTCGTTTACTGATTGTAGATTTGCTTGTTTCATCCCTTTTATTTTTAATTTGACTATGTTTTAGCAGGCAGACTGTGTGTTCTTTGTTGTTTGCTCGTCTGTTGGCACAATACTTTTCACCTCCTTCTCCAATTGGCAGGGTCAGTCACTCAGATACAGTACGGCAGGGCAGGTCTAGCTGAAGAGGAGTTACTGGGACGGGTTGTTTTGGCACTTACTACAGCCACCAGGGTGCGTCAGTAATTAGTGCAGGGCAGGTTCCAGTAGGCCGTGCCTGTGCTGCTTGGTGGTGTGATGTCAAGCGCACGATGCAGGTAGGCAGGATGCAGCGGGGAGATTGTTATGTGTGGAGCTAAGATGGATATGGGAGAGAGGAGAGAGGAACAGAAGCTAAAAACATACAAACAAAATAGAATGCTAGGGGAGCTTGCCGTTGGAGTGGAGACATGAGAGACTATGAAATGGAGAAAAACAGAAAGGGGAAGAGAAAGAAAAGAAAAGAATGAATAAATAAAAATCGGAAAGGTTAAAGAAGTGCAAAGATCCCAGGGATCCTACCAGTGCAGCTATGAGGTCTGGGGAATTCGCTCTCAGGTGTTGCAGTACAGCCTGGCTAGAAGGCATAGAGGTATACAACGCCAGGTGTTCAGGGAACAGAAAGAGAAGGAAGATATAGAGAGACGAGAAGCTGAGCAATGAAGAAAGACAAAGAGGGTAAAGAAAACTAAACAAATTAAAAAAAAAGAACAAGAAAGGCCCCCCAAAAAACACAGAAAAAAAAACCATCAAAAAAAGAAGTGCCCTCAGGGATCCCTCTGCACGTCTGTGCAAGCCGAGGGGGAAATCTCCTTTCCACGCAGCTCCTTCTGGCCAGAAAGTGCTCCCAACTCAAGAAAAGGAAAAGAAAACAAACAAACAATTCAAAACAAATGAACAAAAGCCCCGGGATCCCACCAGTGTGGCAGCCCAGACCAGGAAGCAGCTCCACACTCGAACGGAGCTCCACAGCCCCTCCGGAAGAAGCAAAGATGGTGCACGGAGCCAGGTATTTGAGCGAAAGAAAGGGGAGGTGGTGAGAGATAA
>NW_004444015.1:6410255-6413063 GCF_000243295.1 Trichechus manatus latirostris
ATTGTGTCCTGAGGCAATCTCTTGAGATATAAAAGACAGAAGTGAGCAGAGAGACAGGGGGACCTCATACCATCAAGAAAGCAGTGCCAGGAGCAGAGTGCATCCTTTGGACTAGGGTCCCTGTGCAGAGAAGCTCCTAGTCCAGGGGAACATCAAAGAGAAGAAGGCCAACAGAGAGAAAAAGCCTTCCCCTGGAGTTGATGCCCTGAATTTGGACTTTTAGCCTACTTTAACTGTGAGGAAATAAACTTCTCTTCGTTAAAACCATCCACTTGTGGTATGTCTGTTATAGCAGCACTAGATGACTAAGACTGTCACTATGAGTTGGAATCGACTCGACGGCAATGGGTAACCGGCCATGCTCTAAATCTGAGACTCCATACAAGGAAGAAATACCCTAAGAAATGAGCAGCTAGTCATGGATTATCTTTTAAAATGTTGGTACTATACCTGCCTTACTCATCTTGGTATTCTCATTGGTTTCTGATTCTCTCTAAAAGCTTAAAATTTTTGCCCCAATGAAGTCTTTCACCGTAAGAATTGACATCTCTGGGGACTTCTAAGTTTCCTAAAGTGCATTTTCCCATAATTCTCCACTCACCCACATATGGCATTGCTCAAGTATAGGGGAAGTAACCTGTACATAAAAAGCACATAATATATGAATGTTAGTTGTTTTATCAGGATATGGGATGGACTTGTTTACCAGCCGAAGTCAATCCTTAGCTAGGGTATGATTGCAAAGGGGGAATTGTCTCCATCCAATTTGATCCCTTAATTTGTTACAAAAACCAGAAGTATTTCATGTATGTTATGTGGAGAAGTTTTGATAATAATGTGCGAACGTAGAGTGAGTAACTAAATATTTAGAGAATCCTCTTTTACATCCTTTCCAAGAGAAAGAGGTTAGAACTTCAACATTAATGGTGAGTTTTCTGGTGCATTCTGTTTTCTTTGAGAATATGAATAAGAATAAAACAGGGCACCTGAAAGCCATCAGGAATGTCTGGCAGGTGCCATAACTTAATATGGATGGCCCATGTAAAGGTGGTAATACAATTTACAAAGGCCCTAGGTACAAAAGTATAATTGAGGATGGGAAATGCCAGTGGGTCCAAATTCTCGTGCCCTGAGTGAGGGCTGGAATTACAAATCCAACAGTTGGTAAGATTGTTGGCATTGGCTATGGCCTAAGATAATCGTAGAAAGGCATTCTCATGCCAGGTTTCAAAGAGGACTATGAAAGCCAGCAGGAAAATACTTAAGGAAAGCTCCAAAAGGCAAAAATATTAGTCAAAAATAGTATAATAAGGGAAGAGTCATAAAAATTATATCAATTCCAAAATAAATAATTCTTTCATTTAAGGGCATATATACTATTCATAACAGGAGAATAATAGCGATTATGATTAGTAAAATCATGATGATTAATGTAATATTATCTGATAATTCTACCATGAAAGCAGTAGGTTAAAATTATCAATTTATGAGTTCTTGTTCATAGAAGAAAATAAATTCAAAGGTTATAAGTATTAGAGGACAATGACCTCTAGTGAGTATATGGAAAACCAACACCATGGAGGGAAATTCCCTGACACAGGGATAAGGCAACCTGAATATAATCCCACGAGAACTATTAATGCTGTTAAAAAAAAATTCCAAGAATCTTGACAGCCTGCACGAGTCAGAAATGAGTAATCAAACAATAGCTTAAATTAACTGGCAAACAAATATATTATTATTCTTTGAGTCCAACTCAATAAAAAAAAGCTGCTTTAAAGGCTATAAGAATCAACCACAGAGGAATTAGTTCAAGGGTCCCCATATAAAATAGTCACCATGGAAGGAGACCCACTAGGTGTAGCACAATTAGACTTATCAGAAAAACAAAAATTATAAGGCATAATCCAATAATTTCAATTGTTTGCATGAGCCCAATACTTTAGGTGTAGTGCTGAAGTGAATACACGCCTGGTCCAGAGGTCTTGGGATCAGCAGTCTACACCAAGTGTTGTCTGGTTCTGATCTTTGTGATATTTGAATTTCAGTTTAACTTCTTTGGTGACCTGGACAGTCCAAACAAGAGTCACTGTCTTCTTTAATTGGAAGAGTGGCATCTAAGTCTTAACTCCATGTAATTTATCAGCATAAAGATTAGTAAGGAGAATTACATATGGTCCTTTACAATGAGAATTCGGGGAATCTTTTAACTGATGTCTTTTCTAATATGCATGATCCCTTGGAACACCATCAGGAACATTTTGGGATTTTGGTTTTAGGTCATCAAAAGCCCCTTAAACCTGTGAACACATTTCTTAGAGTATTGGATTGAACATTGACAATATTCAATAATATTAGAGTTGATATATGTAACATAACAGAGGGCCATTTGTTTCGATGAACTACTTTTCTAATCATACTTACTTCAGCATTCATTTTGTGGAGTCTACAGGTGGAATAAATTAAACATTGTGAACATATTTAATTATAAACTTAATATGTGTTATAACATTTTTTTTATTGTACTTCAGGTGAAGGCTTAACAGAACAAATAGTTTCTCATGAAACAGAAGTACACATATTCTTCCATGACATTGGTTAACAACCGCACAACATGTCAACCCTCTAAATTCTCAACCTTTATTTTTTTTTGGTGAAAATACACATAGCCAAATATATGCCATTTCAAAAATTTCTACATGCACAGTTCAGTGACATTGACTATGCTCTTCCAATTGTGCTGTTATTCTCACTTAAGATAAAGGCTTACAGAACAAAATAGTTTCACATTTAACAGTTACTACAAAT
>NW_004444015.1:6413163-6445394 GCF_000243295.1 Trichechus manatus latirostris
CTCCGTGAGGCTGCTTTCTCGTTCCCTGTTTGCTGGTCTCTGATAGGAGTCCAGGATGGCGGATCCGTGCTGTGTTAGCTGGTAGGGGACCTCTGCATGAATCCCTCCTCACTCTCTGTTCTCTGTCAGTTTTCTCACTCCATTTGGTGCTTGGCTGAGTTCTTTATCTCTTCACTTGATGTTTTAGGTTTCAGGATTGTTGTATTCTCTGTTTGGCTTAGTTTTTCGGATCTTTGCTGTGGAGGGACGGCGTGCTGCTTCTGCCTAGAGTGCCATTTTGCTGGAACTCCTTTGTGTTATAACGTTTTTATAATCTATAAGATATTTTGTAACTAACGATGTTATTAGGTACTGAAATAAGTGACTCTTAAAGAAAGGAAAATGAAAACAGTTTCTTATGTCTAAAAATTAGGACACTGAACATCAGCAATATTCTTGTAAAAGCCTTACGGTAATTCTTTTAGTTTACTCAGTCATATGTAGCTTATCTTTGTTCCATGTTATTCTGGGTTAGTAGCAATTTGAAAAATCTCATCAGTTTGGTCATGTAGTGAATTGTGTCCTGCAAAAATATCTGTCAACTTGGTTGGGTCATGATTCCCACTACTGTATGATTGTGTTCCATTTTGTAATCTGATGTGATTTCCTTATATGTAGTAAACTCTATCATTATGATGTAATAAGATGGATTAGCGGCAGTTATACTGATGAGGTATACAAGATTGGGTAGTGTCTTAAGCCAATGTCTTTTGAGATATAAAAGAGAGAAGCGAGCAGAGACACATGGGAATCTCATACCATCAAGAAAGCAGTGCCACGAGCAAAGTGTGTCCTTTGGACCAGAGATTCCTGTGCAGAGAAGCACCCAGACCAAGGGAAGACTGATGCCACGGACCTTCCTCTAGAGCCGACAGAGAAAGCATTCCCTTGGAGCTGATGCTCTGAATTTGGACTTGTAGCCTACTGGACTGTGAGAGAATAAAATTCTCTTTGTTAAAGCCATCCACTTATGGCATTTCCGTTATAGCAGCACTAGATGACTGAGACAAGTTTCTATACAAGAAATTTAAAAATCTAGATTTAGTTCTAAAGTATCTATGTCTGAAATATTGTAGTCCTTTTCATAAGTTTGATATACTCCATTTTTTGTTGAGATATTATGTTCAAGCATTTTCAGCAACTCAGCAAAGTAAAACCTATCTGTGGACAAAAAAAACTTAATACGGCCATGATTAACTTATAACCATAATACTTCTCAAAAGCGAAAGACTTGGTGGGAATTACAAAAGTAGTGCAACGCCAAATAAAGCCAATTCAGACAAATACATGTTTAAAACTTTATTTTTAAAGACCATCAGATAGAACATAATAATCTTCAGATGCAATACTATATAGTCAGGATACACCATGAAATACTAAAATTAACAAGTCTTTAAACATCTGAAATGATGTGAATATCCCAAGTTAAACCATTGCCCTGATGATGACAGATTCAAGAAATTAAGTTGTAAATAAGTTAGCAAATGAAATAATAAAATTATGACATAGTATCATATGCTTATTTGTTTACTATCATGCAGATGTTACTGAAAAATAAATTTTAACTCACAGAAAATTTGGCACTTTCTCTAATTTGATAACACATTTTATGTGACTCATAACATTTTAAATAAATAATTTTGAAATATTATATAAATACATATATAAAAAACAGAAACAAACAAATCCTATGTGGCTTTCCATGAAGTTTTAAAGCTGTCAGGACTTTATTATAGATCAATGAGAAATAATACTTCAGTCATTTAAATCAAAGATTTTAAAGGTAAAATCCTTAGTTTTAAAACCATGTAGCTTTGTTTTTGCAACACTCGTCTGTCAGTTTGTCACACTGTGGTGGCTTGTGTGTTACTGTGATGTTGCATGCTATGTCACTGGTATTTCAAATACCAGCAGGGTTACTGTCTTAGTTATCTAGTGCTGCCATAACAGAAATACCACAAGTGGATGGTTTTAATGAAGAGAAGTTTATTTCCTCACAGTCAAAGTAGGCTAAAAGTCCAAATTCAGGGCGTCAGCTCCAGGCGAAGGCTTTTTCTCTCTGTCGGCCTTCTCATCAATGTTCCCCTGGACTAGGAGCTTCTCTGTACAGGGACCCCGGTCCAAAGGATGCGCTCTGCTCCCGGTGCTGCTTTATTGATGGTATGAGGTCCCCCTGTCTCACTGCTCACTTCTGTCTTTTATATCTCAAGAGATTGCCTCAGGACACAGTCCAGTCTTGTGGATCAGGTTCTGCCTTGCTAACACAACTGCCACCCATCCTCCCTCATTAACATCATAGAGGCAAGTTTATAACATACAGGAAAGTCACACAGTACCAGGAATCATGGCCTAGCCCAATTGATATACACATTTTTGGGGGGACATAATTCAAACCATGACAGTCACCCATGGTGGGCAAGTTTCAGTGGAGCTTCCAGACTGAGGCAGACTAGGAAGAATGACTTAGTGATTTGCTCCTAAAAAAACTGGCCAGTGAAAATCTTATGACTAACAGGGGAAATTAGTGTACCACCAGAAGATGGGCCCCTCAGGTTAGAAGGTATTCAAAACACAACTGGGGAAGTGCCACCTCCTCTAAATAGAGTTGACCTTAATGATAGTAGTAAAGCATTCAGGACCTTCACTTGCTGATGTGGCATGACTCAAAATGAGAAGAAACAGCCGCAAATGTCCATTAGTAATCAGAACGTGGAATGTACAAAGTATTAATCGAGGAAAATTGGAAGTCATCAAAAATGAAATAGAATGCATAAAGACTGATATCCTAGGCATTACAGAGTTAAAATTGACTGGTATTGGCCATTTTAAATCAAACAATCATATGGTCTACTAAGCCAGGAATGACGAATTGAAGAGGAATGGCATCACACTCATTGTCAGGAAAAAAAAAAAGAAAAAAACACTGCAAAATCAATCCTGAAGTACAATCTGTCAGTGATAGTGTATTATCCATACGTCTACAAGGAAGACCAGTTAATATGACTAATGTTCAAATTTATGCACCAACTTATAAGGAAAATATGATTTTTACCAACTTCTGCAATCTAAAACTGATCAAACATGCAATCAAGATGCATTGATAATTATTGGTGATTGGAATGCAAAATTTCCAGGACTGGGCAGTGTTTCGTTTTGTAGCACACAGTGTCACTATGAGTCAGAAGCGACTCGATGGCACCTAACAAGAAGAAGCTTGGTTTTGATGCAGGAGTTTTATCTTATTGAGAAACAGAAAATTTATTTTTAATGCAGATTACATAAAGAATAAATTAACTCTTTAACTTAGTAATTAAAATTTTGTTAACAGTAAGAAACCAAATTCTTTGTTTACACGTTATTTAACATTAACACTCAAATAATTTGTTTTCACCCATTAAAACTTTAGTTTCAATAAACAAGAACTTTGATTATATTAAACAAAAAATTTTAACAAACTTTCCAAATTCCTTGTCTTTGTTATATTTCTCATAGCTTAATCCTTAGCGGCTAACACATTGATTATAAGACCCAAACATGCATACATATATATTTTCTCTATGGCATAATTTTAGCTTTCCTTTTTTAATATCTTTAACTTTCTGTTTAACTTTCCTCTAATTTTCCACTACTTTCTATATATCCATCCAAATTCTTTTTTCTTTGTTATCTTAGAACAACACAGTCTTTCATTTTAGCATATTACTACCTTTTCTTTTAACAAAACATAATCTATATATTTAATTCACTTTAAGTTACCTAAAAAAATCTTTGAAACTATTTTAAGTTGGCATATTATAAAACAAAAATTTTTCTAGAACAAATTTACTTTTATCAATTCCTGGGAACATTAGGACTATTTAATGTATACAGATGCTTATTTATTATTAAACCAATTACAGTAAGTTGTTTGAAAAATATTATAATCTAATAATACTATCCAGAAGTAAGAAATTATCATATGTTCATAACCTTATCTTCTACATACTTTATAGGATCCTTTAAAGAAGTCATTTAGAATAATTTGTTTCCTTTTAAGGCCTTGTTAGAGTGATTAAAATAAACAACTTTTTAGCACAGTTTATATATATATATATAAATATATATATATAAAATCAGTGGTTAAGTGATCAAATGCTAACCAAAAGGTTGGCAGTTTAAATCCACCAGCTACTCCTTGGAAACCCTATGGGGCAGTTTTACTCTGTCCTATAGGGTCGTTATGAGTCAGAATTGAGTCGATGGCAATGGGTTTGGTTTTTTTGTTTGTTTGTTTATATATATATATGAATTTATAGCAAAGTTTATTTTAGAGTAATTACCAAAAAACCAAGCACAAAAAGTAGTTTTTCTTAGAAGAGAAAAGATAGTCTCATGAAAAGCAGTTAACTGTCAAGCCAAGGCCTTCAATTTGATGAAATACAGAAACTCAAACATACTATTAGAAGCAAGTTCTCAACTCAAAGTGAAACAGGAAAATTATATAAATCTATCGACCTGTAAGATTAGCTCTTGACTTAGGCTTATATAATACTACACAACATAAGTAATTTAGTTTTTAGCATTAACCAAAAGTTCCTTAGAGGAAAGAGAAGACAACATAAAATGGGAACTCATTGTCATATTGTGATCACTCAGATTCTAAATTCTAAGTATATTCAGCTTATAGTTGTTTTTAAACATGAATTTTAAATCATCATTCTGGAAGAGGAAAAATATAAGCTCATTTATTCAAGGATTTTTAAAAAATTAATTCATAAAATTAGAGTCATCAATAAACAAATTTGGGAGAAGCAGCTTATTCAGCTACCTGGTAATCAATTTTGAAGGTCAGAAGCTTTGGGAAAGTTTGCAGGGCCCTGAGATATTTATGGAGCTATTTCCATTATCTCAAATGCAGGCAGCACAGTCAGCCCAGTTGTTTGGTAACACAGGGGCAGCCCTTCCTTTCACCTGATTATTATATAGACTACCCACTACAGTTGAGTCAATTCCAACTCATAGCAACCCCATAGGGTTTCCAAGGCTGTAAATCTCTACAGAAGCAGACTGCCACATCTTTCTCCCATGGAGTCGCTGCAGTTTCTAACTGCAGACTTTTCAGTTAGCAGTTGATTGCTTTAACCACTGTCCCACCAGGGCTCTAAATGGGGCCCTGGTAGCACAGTGGTTAAGCGTTTGGCTGCTAACCAAAATGTCGACAGTTCAAATCCACCAGCCACTTCTGGGAAACCCTATGGGGCATTTCTATTCTCTCCTATAGGGTCACTATGATTCGGAATCCACATGACAGCAACAGGTTAGCTGGTATAAATAAGGAGTTCAAGCTTTAACAAAAATTTAACCAACTTTAAATTGCTTACAAAGAAACGAACTAGTCAAAATAGGCATACTTGCAAGAACTATTAATCTGCACATGCGAGTGAAAAAAAAACAGAAAGTTCGAAACATTTTCAAAGTGGTCACCAATCTAAATTGTTATGGAACCAAAGTACAAGACAGGCAGGAAATACCACCTTCCCCCTGTGGATTAGATAGTGAGCTTAAACAAATACTCTCTTTGGGGTCCTTAAATGTGCACTTGAAAGTAAAGCGTGAGAAACGTTACAAAACAGGTAAGAGCTGTTACCTCCCTCCCCTATGAATTGGAACTCGTCAGACCGTTCGAAAAAGTGAACTGAAAAATCAAAGTACAAAAGAGAAACACAAACATAGAAGAGAAACACAGGCAAATGACCAACCATAAATCTCCAGAACTCAATGCAACAAGGTAGAGTGTGATTCTGGTCATTGTTTAGCTGGGGTGACTTCACCGGGACACTGGGAATGTAGAAAAAAGCACAAAGAGGCCTGTATGGCCACAGCTCTGATTTCATGATGTCCTGGGAGGCAGACAAAAGAGATGTGCCTCCTAATCCCACTCTAAACACCATTACATATCCAAGAGTAATAACCCATACTCTGTTGTAATAAAGTAAGGAGATTAGTTTAAGGTTTGAAAACAGTCCAGACCAGGGAATACACTTGATCTTACAGAGTGAATAAATGCTTCTATCTTAGGCTGGGTTCTCTAGAGAAGCAAAACCAGTAAAGCATATAAATATCTTTATAAAGAGACATATATCAAAGAAATGGCTCACACAGTTGTAGAGGGTTGAACGTCCTAAATCCGTAGGTCAGGCTGGAGGCTTCTCCTGATTCATGTAGCTGCAGGGGCTGGCAAATCCAAGATCAGATTGGCAGGTCAGACAGCAGGGCTCTTGCTCACAGGCTGCGAAGACTGACAAATCTCAAGATCTGCAGGAAAAACCACAGGTAAGCTGCTAGCTCAAGTCCCAAGAACCAGAGGTCAGATGAACAGGAGCCAGCTGCAGGATTCAGAGTGTGCCTTGCCAGAGAGTCCACTTATATTCGATGCAAGCCATACCCCCAAGAAAAATCCCTTTCAATTGATCGGCTACTCACAGCAGATCCCATCATGGAGGTGATAATATTATATCCAGTCTCATCATGAAAGTGATCACATCATCATACAACTGCCAAACTACATCATAACCACCAAACTACTAAGAATCATGGCCCAGTCAAGTTGATACACAACCTTAATGATGACAGCTTCCATGGTGAAGATGAGGAGCTCTTTTAAAGGGTGAGAACAAAGAATCTGAGGTGCACTATTTTGACTGGACATTACAAACTTAGATTAACACAAGGTGCATTTACTGGAAGTGGGAGCTAGGAGGGATAGGTTACAGGACACTTCTCTCTTAGAAACAGCTTGCTCAAGTGAAATTTTTCTTGTCAGCAGTTGCGTAGGACCAGCTAACAGTCAGCATCAAGGCCTTCTTCCTGAGTCATTGTTTCAGCAAGGGTCTTGAAAGCTCCTGGGAAACAGTTTATTGTTTATTCTCCCAGCTTAACCACAGAGAAAAGAAAAAAAAAAAAAAAACAAAGAAACAAAACACTTTCTTTACTTTACATTTAGTTACAGGCCTTAAAGAATGAGTCAGGGGTTGGCATATATCAAAAGAAAGGCAAGATGGAGTACAGCCCTAAACCCTAAAGCAGTCATTTTTACTCTAGTTAAGTGTCTCGGCTTACTTGCAATTACTCAAAGTGTTTTTAGGCATTAGTCGATCCTCAAAAATGACTGCAAAATTTCATCTACAGTTGATATTTAAGCAAAACTTGTTTCTTGACGATTTTGTAATGACATTTTAGGCTTCAAAGCTGAGGCGCTTGGCATAAGTATTTGTTCATTATCTATTCATTAAGAAAGTTGGCATTGCCTTGGGTGAGCTACTGCACCTCATATCAGTATACATGTATACCAGCATACCAGCATATGACATCCAGAAGAGCACCGTTAACACAAATGGAAGTAACATCAGCAATGCAAATTTATGGAAATATCTGAAATTATGATGAATTCATACAAAGCAATCCTAAAATGATTCTGATGCAGGTAGATTTGAAATAAAACATTAGGAGCTCTCCTTTCAATTCAATAATCCAAGACAGACACAGACGCAGATGTCTGTATTTTATGGCATGTAATTGTTTTATACTCATCAGAAGTGGCTAGAATGTTTATTACATCAGTGAAATCGGCAGAGATGATGCAAATTGTAGGCATTAAAGGAGATGCACTTTTTGAACATGTGTCTTAGATTTAGGAATATAGTGTCAGTCAACATTTTACTGTAGTATTTAGTAATCACTGGTGTTAGTTACCTGTCCTACCAAAGACACAGGTCTTTGTAAAGTGGCTTGGACAGTTACTCAGGGCTCTTGGTGCAGTAACTAGACAATCAGTATTATTTGGGGTATACATAACTCCACAAGATTTATAGTTAGTCGACAACTGCCAGTGTCCAGCTCATTTGGTAAAGAGCCCTGGTAGCAGAATGATTAAGCACTCAGCTGCTAACCAAAAGGTAAGCAGTTCCAACCCACCATCTGCTCTGCAGGAGAAAAGACCTGGCAATCTGCTCCTGTAAAGATTATAGCCTAGGAAACCCTATGGGGGCAGTTCTATTCTGTCCTATAGGGTCGCTATGAGTCAGAATCAGCTCGATAGCACACAACTCATTTGGTATCATCCGCACTGAAGGTTATTCAAAAAGCAAAGATATTCAGACGGTGCTTCTTTGGTATCTATTAATATGACCCAGCTCCTACCTCTGAAATTTAGGAATTTCATGATGGCAGGAAGGGATATGCATAGTACACTCTGATACTTGTTACAATACCCAGAATGAATTGAAATAGCACAAAAATCCAATCAGGGGGGCAGCTTCCCTCCAGATTCAAAGGATTATGTCCATGAGGTGGCTTAGATGCTTGCTGATAAATGAAGGTAAGGAGGTGGAGGAGTAGGTTGGTGATTCTGAGTCATTAACGTTGCCTGTCTATGGCTTCCTATTGACAATGTTAATAATAATAATGTAAGAAATACAGTATTAATTTTCATAAATTATTACACCTGGGGTCACTTGGTAGACTGCAGCAATCATCTCCCATGCAACTGACAGAACCATGTGACTAGTTCTAGCCAATGAAATGTGAGCAAAAGGTGCATGGTCTCTTCTGGGTACAGGCAGTGAAAAGAGTATGGATAGTTCTCTACTCACTCTACTTCCCTCCTGCTTCAACCTAAGAGGTCACCTGTTCCAGAAGGTGCAACTACAAAATGGTAGAATCTTTATCAGCCCAGATTACTGAGATGCCTTAGGAAGAAGAGTTGCCCTAAGAATCATCTGAACTTACAGGGACCTTGGGAAAGTGAAAAATAAACCTTTGTGGTAAGTCACTGAGATGTGGAGGTTGTTATTTAACCAAGGTGTAATTTACCCTATCCTGTAAAGGGAGTGGAGGTGGGAAGAAAAAAAAAATTTTTTGAAACTCCATACTGCCCTTCTCTCCAGCACCTGGTAACCATAAATCTGTTGTCTCAATAGATTTGCCTACTCTTGGTATTTCTATACAGGTGGGATTATACAATAATGGTTTTTAGTTTCAGGCTTATACCACTCGGCACAATGTTTTCAAGGTTCACTCATGTGATGACGTGCATCAGAACTTCATTTTTCTTTATAGCCAAATAATACTCTGTTGAATGTAGGTATCACATTCTGTTAATCCATTCACCTGTTGATGGGTACTTAGGTTGTTTCCACCTTTTGACTAATGTGAATGATGTTACAAAGAGCATTGTTGAATATGTGTCTGTTTAACAAAAAAAAAAATAGCAGTTGGCATCAAGTCCATCTCTACTCATAGCAACCCTGTAAGACAAAGTAGAACTGCCCCATAGGGTTTTCAAAGAGCGGCAGGTGGGTGCAAACTGCCGACCTTGTGGTTAGCAGCCAAGCTCTAAATCAGTGTGCCACCAGGGCTCCATCTGTTTAAGTAGCTACATTTGATTTCTTTTGGGTATATACATATTGTTGTTGTTGTTAGGTGCCAACAAGTCAGTTCTGACTTACAGAGACTCTATGTACAACTGAATGAAACACTATCTGGCTCTGTGCCATCCTCACAATCATTGCTATGTTTGAACCCATTGTTGCAGCCACTGTGTCAATCCATCTCATCAAGGGCCTTCCTCTTTTTCGCTGACCCTCTACTTTACCAAACATGATGTCCTTCTCAAGGGACTGATCCCTCCTGACAACATGCTTAAAGTACATGAGAAGTAGTCTTGCCATCCCTGGTTCTAAGAAGCATTGCTGTGCTTCTTCCAAGACAGATTTGTTTGTTCTTTTGGGAGTCCATGGTATATTCAATATTCTTCACCAGCATCATAATTAAAAGGTATCAATACTTCTTCGGTTTTTCTTATTCATTGTCCAGCTTTCACATGCATATGTGGCTATTGAAAATACCATGGCATAGTCATGGTCCTACTCCTCAAAGTCATATGTTTGATTTTTAACACATTAAAGAGTTCTTTTGCAGCACATTTGCCCAATGTAATACTTTGTTTTATTTCTTGACTGCTGTTTCCATGGGTGTTGATTGTGGATCCAAGTAAAATGAAATCATTGACAACTTCAAAATTATCTCAGTTTACAATAATGTTCCTTTTTGGTCCAGTTGTGAAGATTTCTGTTTTCTCTATGTTGAGGTATAATCCATATTGAAGGCTGTAGTTTTTGATCTTCATCAGTACGTGCTTCAAGTCCTCTTCACTTTCAGCAAGCAAAGTTGTGTCATCTGCTTATCACAGGTTGTTAATGAATCTTCCTCCAATCCTGATGCTGTGTACTTCATATAGTCCAGCTTCTCAGATTATTTGCTCAGCATACAGACTGAATAAGGATGGTGAAAGGATACAACCCTGATGCACACCTTTCCTGACTTTAAACCATGAAGTATCCCCTTGTTCTTCAAATGACTGCCTCTTGGTCTACGTACAGGTTCCTCATGAGCACAATTAAGCGTTCTAGAATTCCCATTCTGTGCAATGTTATCCATAATTTGTTATGATCCACACAGTCGACTGTCTTTGCATAGTCAATAAAAGACAGGTAAACATCTTTCTGGTATTCTCTGCCATAAGCCAAGACGCATGTGACATCAGCAATGATATCCCTTGTTCCATGACCTCTTCTGAATCTGTCTTGATTTTCTGGTAGTTCCCTGCAAATGCACTGCTGCAACTGTTTTTGAATTATCTTCAGCAAAATTGTACTTATGTGTGATATTAATGATATTGTTCAATACTTTCCACATCCTGTTGGATCACCTTTCTTTGGAATGGGCACAAGTATGGATATCTTCCAGTCAGCTAGTCAGGTAGGTGGCTTCCAAATTTCTTGGCATATGAGTGAGCACCTCCAGCACTGCATCTGTTTGTTGAAACATCTCAATTGGTATTCTGTCAATTCCTGAAGCCTTGTTTTTCACCAATGCCTTCAGTGCAGCTGGGGCCTCTTCCTTCAGTACCATCTGTTCTTGATCATACGCTACCTCCTGAAATGGTTGAATGTCGAACATGCAATAAAAATTCATTGATAATCACTGGTGAATGGAAAGTGAAAGGTGAAAACAAAGAAGGATTGGTAGTTGGAAAATACGGCCTTGATGATAAAAACGATGCCGGAGATCACATGATAGAATTTTGCACTACCAATGACTTCTTCATTGCAAATATATTTTTTCAACAACATAAATGGCGACTATACACGTGAACCATGCCAGATGGAATACACAGGAATCAAATCTACTACATCTGTGGAATATGAAGGAAAAGCTCAATATCATCAGTCAGAAAAATGGCAGGGACTGACTGCAGAACAGACTACCAATTGCTCATATACAAGTCCAAATTGAAACTGAAGAAAATTAGAACAAGTCCACGAGAGCCAAAGTAAGATCTTGAGTATATCCCACCTGAATTTAGAGACCATCTCAAGAATATATTTGACTTGTTGGACACTAATGATCGAAGACCAGGTAAACTGTGGAATAACATCAAGGACATCATACATGAAGAAAGCAAGAGGTCATTAAAAAGACAGGAAAGAAAGAAAAAACCAAAATGGATGTCAGAAGACACTCTGAAACTTGCTCTTTAAACATCAAGTACCTAAGTGAAAGGAAGAAATGATGAAGTAAAAGAACTGAACAGTAGATTTCAAGGGGCAGTTCAAGAAGAAAAACTAAAATATTATAATGACATGTGCAAAAACCTGGAGATAGAAAACCAAAAGGGAAGAACATGCTACGCATTTCTCAAGCTGAAAGAATTGAAGACAAAATTCAAGCCTCAAGTTGCAATATTGAAGAGTTCTATGGATAAAATATTTAACGATGCAAGAAGCATCAAATGAAGACAGGAAGGAATATCCAAAGTCACTGTACCAAAAATAATTGGTTGACATTCAACCATTTCAGGAGGTAGCACATGATCAAGAACTGATGGTACTGAAGGAAGAAGTCCAAGCTGCACTGAAGGCACTGGTGAAAAACAAGGCTCCAGGAACAGACAGGAATACCAACTGAGATGTTTCAACAAAAGTGATCGCTAGTCTATGCCAAGAAATTTGGAAGTCTACTACCTGGCTAACTGACTAGGAGAGATCCATATTTATGCCCATTCCAAAGAAAGGTGATCCAACAGAATGTGGAAATTATCGAATAATATCATTAATATCACACACAAGTAAAATTTTGCTGAAGTTAATTAAAAAACGGTTGCAAGCAGTACATCCACAGTTAACTGCCAGAAACCTAAAGAGGATTTAGAGAAGGACGTGGAATGAGGGATATCACTGCTGATGTTAGATGGATACTGGCTGAAATCAGAAAACACCGGAAAGAAGCTGACCTGTGTTTTACTGATTATGCAAAAGACATTACACAGTGGATCATAACAAATTACGGATAACATTGTGAAGAATGGGAATTCCAGAACACTTAATGTGCTCATGAGGAACCTGAACATAGACCAAGAAGCAGTCGTTAGAACAGAACAAGGGGATACTGCGTGGTTTAAAATCAGGAAAAGTGTGTGTCGGGGTTGTATCCTTTCACCATACTTATTCAATCTGTACGCTGAGCAAATAATCCAAGAAGCTGGACTATAAGAAGAAGAACGGGGCCTTAGGATTGGAGGAAGACTCATTAACAACTTGTGTTATGCAGACAACACAACCTTGCTTGCTGAAAGTGAAGAGGACTTGAATCACTTATTGATGATCAAAGACTACAGCCTTCAGTATGGATTATGCCTCAACATAAGGAAAACAAAAATCCTCACAACTGGACCAATAAGCAACATCATGATAAACGGAGAAAAGATTGAAGTTGTCAAGGATTTCATTTTACTTGGATCCACAATCAACACCCATGGAAGCAGCAGTCAAGAAATCAAAGGACACTTTGCACTGGGCAAGTCTGCTGCAAAAGACCTCTTTCAAGCGTTAAAAAGTAAAGAGGTTACCCTGAAAACTAAGGTTCACCTCACCCAATCCATGGTGTTTTCAATCGCCTCATACGCATACAAAAGCTGGACAATGAATAAGGAAGACTGAAGAAGAGTCGATGCCTTTGAATTGTGGTGTTGGTGAAGAATACTCAATATACCATGGACTGCTAAAAGAACACATAAATCTATCTTAGAAGAAGTACAGCTAGAATGCTATTTAGAAGTAAGGATGGCAAGAACACATCTCACATATTTTAGACATGTTATCAGCAGGGATCAGTCCCTGGAAAAGAACATCATGCTTGGTAAAGTAGAGGGCCAGCGAAAAGAGAAAGACCCTCAATGAGACGGAATGACAGTAGTTGCAACAATGCACTCAAGCATAACAACGATTGTAAGGATGGTGCAGGACCCTGCAGTGTTTCATTCTGTTGTACACAGGGCCGCAATGAGTCGGAACGGACTTGATGGGATCTAACAACAACAACACGTTTATCTATTTTCGGAACTGCCAAACTTTTCTACAGTGGCTTCACGATTTTACAATCACACCAGCAATGGATGAGTGTTCTAATTTCTCATCTACATTGTTATTTTCAGGTTTTTTTTTTAAACTGGGAAGTACAGTAATTAGGGAACTATGCATACTCTTCACTGCCTGTGTCCAGGGGAGACCATGTAGCTTTTTCTCACATTTCATTGGCTAGAAGTAGCCATATGGCTCCTAGTGCGTGTGAAGTGGAACTTCACTGTGATTTTCATTTGTGTTTCCCTAATGGCTAATTATGTCAAGCATCTTTTCATGTGCTTATTGGCCATTAGTATGTATTCTTTGCAGAAATGTTTATTCAAATTATTTGCCCATATTTTTAGATGCGTTGTTAGTCTTTTTTGTTGTGAGTTTTGTTGTTAAAGAGTTATTTATATATAATGGATACTGAACCTTTACCTTATACGTAGTTTCCAAATATTACCTCCCAATTTGTCAGCTGTCTTTTCACTTTCTTGATAATGTCTCTTGATGCACATTTTAATTTTAATATCGTCCAGTTACCTATATTTTCTCTTGTTGGTCATCCTGTTGGTCTCATAGCTAAGAATCCATTGCCTGAAAGAATGTCCTAAAGTTTTACCCCCATGTTTGAGGCAGAATTGACTCGACAGCAACAGGTTTGGGTTTTATTTTCTTCTAAGAGATGTATAGTTTTAGCTCTTATATTTAGGTCATTGATCCATCGTGAATTAATTTTTGTACATGGTTTTGAGGTATGGGTCCAATTTCATTCTTTCCCATGTGGAAACACAGTTGTTCCAGTATTTGTTGAAGACACTATTCTCCCCCCTCCCCCAATTGAATGAATTTGTCACTCCTATCAAAAATCAAATTTTGCAGTCTTATAAAAAATTGATGCCTTTGAACTATGGTGTTGGCAAAGAATATTGACTATACCATGGACTGCCAAAAGAACAAATTTGTCTTGGAAGAAGTACAGCCAGAATGCTCCTTAGAAACAAGGATGGCGAGACTACATCTCACATACTTTGGTCATATTATCAGGAGAGATCAGTCCCTGGAGAAGGACATCATGCTTGGTAAAGTAGAGGGTCAGAAAAAAAGAGGAAGACCCTCAACAAGATGGACTGACACAGTGCCTGCAACAATTGGCTCAAGCATAACAATTGTGAGGATGGTGCAAGACCAGGCAGTGTTCCCTTCTGCTATACATAGGGTCGCTATGAGTCAGAACCAACTTGATGGCACCTAACAACATCATCATCATCAAAAATCAATTGGCCATGGACAAATGGGTTCATTTCAGATTCACAAGTCTATTATATTAGTCTATATTTCTATCCTTATAATAGTACCATTCTGTTTTGATTATTGTAGTTTTGTAACACATTTTTAAATTGGAAGCATGAGTCCTCCTACTTTGTTATTTTTTTTTTTCAAGATTGTTTTGGCTGTTTAGGTCCCCTTGTAATTACCTATGAATTTGAGGATTGGTTTTTCCATTTCTTCAGAAAAGGCTGTTGTAATTTTAATGGACTTGTGTTATATCTGTAGATCACTTTGGGTAGAATTAACATCTTAATAATATTAAGTTTTCCAATCCATGAACATGGGATGCCTTTCCATTTATTTAGATCTACTTTATTTTAGCAGTGTTTTATAGTTTTCAGTGTAAAGATCTTTCACCTCCTTGGTTAAATTTATTCCTCAGTATTTTATTCTTTTAGATGCTTTTGTAAAAGGAATGGTTTTAATTTCCTTTTCAGATTGTCCCTTGTGTATAGAAATGCAAATTATTTCTGTGTATTGATCTTGTACCCTGCAACTTTTCTGAATTCATTTATTAGTTCTAATAGTTTTCTTGTGGATTCTTTGGTATTTTCTATATATAGTATTATGTCATCTTCAAATTAAGATCATTTTTCTTCTTCTCCTCTTTGCATGCCTTTTATTTCTTTTTCTTGCCTAATCCCTCTGGCTAGGACTTCCAGTACAATGTTGAATAGCAGTGGTAAAAGTGGGCATCCTTGTCTTGTTCCTGATCTCAGGGGTAAGCTTTTAGTGTTTCATCATTGAGTATGATGTTTGCTGTTCCACACAGACTTCTGTGGCATCCCTTTGCACATCTCCCTCCTCTCCTGTTCTCTTACCTACAGAATGCAACAACTTCAGATGCCCAAAATTCTGGCCTATGTATTCTCAACTGAGCAGGACCATCATGCCTTACTTGGACTCCAGCTCACTGCACTGGGTTTGAAAAATTCCCTCAGGAAATGAACTGGGGATGTCAGGAAGTGCACTTTGTGTGTTTATCTTCTTTAACAGTCACAGTTCAGGCATTGTTGTACAATGCCTGAAAAGTATCGTAATATAATTTGCGCAGTTCTTGGGTTGTTAATGCTGGAAGAACCAGTCTGGTACCAGTTACTCCATCTTTTCTTTTAGAAACATGATTTTTATCTACCTACTTTCTGCAAGAGACCTGATAAAAGAGAACATTCTAAATTTCACTAGAAGGGGAAAGATACAATTTTTTTAAGCCCATAGTATTTAACATATCCTCTCCCAAAAAAGCAAAACATATTTAGGTTACTTAATAGTTACGAAATCTTGATGCTGCCCTTGTTAGCCAGCTCTTCACACTATCTGATGCAGATTTCTCTGTGTTTCTGTCTGGTTAAGAGTTATAAAAGCTAAGATCTATTCCAGGAAATCTTTAGGATTAAAAAAAATAACCTCTAAAATTGTCCTTAGAGAGATAAAATGAAGAATATTTTTCATATTATTAGCAAGCACTCCTATTTGTATTTTAGATATATTAGTTTCTGTGTTTAAAGACACTATTAAAAATGAAATCATTTCTCACCTTATATCAAACCATAAAGTTTTTTAGTGCATGTCTCTACTAGGCAGTTCTGCAAATCGACCATATAATGCTTACCTGGAAAGAAACTAGAAATTCAGATGCTGATCAGTACAGCTTAACTTCCAAAAAAGCACAGAGTGAGGAAGGGCTTGTTAAGTTCATTTCTTCCTTTGTCAGATACTGAATTTCAATATAGTTCAAGTTGATCTTACATTATATAAAATTGGGAAGAGTTGGAGGACCCACTTTGGATATGGCATTAAAATTGATACTCTGTGTTATAATTGAGTTTTGCAAACACTGATTTCACCAGAAAAGATCACATCTTCATCACTGCATTAGAAAAAGCTTTGCCTCAGCTCCACCATCGAGGTCTCAAGCCTGTGGTCAGACATACCGGCATTCTAAAATGTTTACATAGCATATAGCGTAGTAGTGTTCATTGTGTTATATAACTCATTAGATTAGAAACACACTGTGCAGCACTATGATAAATAGTACTTCAGAGCACCATACTGTCAAATTATATAAAAATAAGTAGAAGTACGGGACCTGGAAAGTTTCTCAGGCAATTGAGAAATGATTGCATCTTGGTGTCAGTTTTGACGATAGTATATCTCTGCACTGGCATGATTTGACGCTTTGGTTATAAGTAATAGTAATAATAATTGTTAGCTATTGTTAGTATTATCGTTGTTGTTGGTGTTAGTTGCCGTGGAGTTGATTCCAACTCATGGGGATCTCATGTGTACAGAGTACAATTCTTCCATCAGGTTCTCATACTGACCCTTCATAAGCAGATCGCCAAGCCTGTCGTCTGAGGTGCCTCTGGGTAGGTTCGAACCACCAACCTTTTGGCTAGTAGTCAGATGCTTAACTGTTTGCACCACCCAGGACTCTATATAATCATTGAGGGCTTACCTAATTGCCTTCTATTTTATTATGGGATTTGCATTCATTGTGTCATTTAACTACAGCAACTGTTTTGGAAGGTATATACCACTTAATGTTCACAATTCATATGAGACATCTGAGGCTCAAAGAGGTTATATGACTTGACAAAACTCACACACATTTTAAAGAACAGAATCAAAACAGGAACCTAGAACTGTCTGACACCAAAGACTGTGCTTTTGACCATTTAATTACACTTCTTCACTTATTTTTGTATAGTAGTGTTTAGCCATTCATTTAAGATGTTCTCATGTATTGCCTTATATCCCTCCTTTTAATCTTTATATCAAATCTCTGAGGCTTGAAGCAGAAAACTGGGAAATTAAGAGTTGCTCAAACTGTAACAACAAATAAGCAGTAGAGCCAGTAAATGAACCCAAGTTTATCAAATGGCAAACCAAGTGTTCCTTCTGGTAATTTACATTGTCTCCCTAACAAGAACTTCTCTAGGCTTTCTATGTTTACTCATAAGCTTCTATCACAGTTCATTTTAGCATACTTGCCCTACAATGATTCAAGGGGATTGAGCTCTCAGAGTCCAGAGTTAAGAAGGCACACTTTCTTCACAGTAGACTCTTCAGGCATAATTTTAACTCAAAAATAAAATTGTTAATATCCAAAATGAAATATAAAGCCAACATTAAGGCATTTTTCCCTGATCCATTCTTCAATTAATTCATGTACTCTTCATATAGACCTCTATTTAACATACATGGCAAATTACCAACTTTGTCCCATATGTTCTGGTAGGCACTGGAGCACAACACTAACAAAATACAGTTCTCTTCTCAGGGAACATTAGTCTAGTTGAAGAGATCAACAAGAAAGCAGGAAGTTACAGGATGCAAAATGTGATACAATAAAAATATATACAAAGTGCATCAGGAGTATGAAGGAAGGGGTAATAAAATCTGATGGTGGATAGGAATGTAGAAAATAAAAAAACAGCTTTGTAGAAGAGGTGATATTTGAATTGAACTTAAAAGAGTGAAATGAATTCAAACAGGTGTAGAGGGCGGGCATGCACTGCAGGTAAAGGGACTAGTACTATTAAATGCTTACAGTTGGAAAAAACCATAGTATATTTGGGAACTCTGTATAACCTGGTGCCTTTAGAGTAAAGGAATGTGTCTTGGAATGGAAGAGATAAAGCTGGATACGAAGGTTGTGACCAGATGGTGAAGAACCTTGAAAGTGACATTAAGAAGATTGGATTTTATCTTGACTTAATGTTAACAGAAATGACATGATGAGATCTGTGTTTCAGATGGCTCAACTTGGTAAGAATGTGGATGTTCAATTACCCAGGGGAGAAATTTGCGGAAGGGAGATCATTTAACAGACTATTTCAGGTATCCAAATGGGAGGCGATAAAAGCCTGAATTAACAAAGTGGTAGTAGAAAAGTTGAGAGATGCTAAGGTGGTGAAATCGACAGTAACTGTGATAGACTGAATGAAGATAATGAAAGAAAAGGATTATAGGATGACTTACAGTTTTCTAGTTTCGATGGCTGGGCAGATTTCATTCTATTGAATGAAGTGATAAATATCAACAATGGCTTCGTGATCAGACAAATAGGATATACCTACTATTATGTATGAAGAGAGCTGACAGTGTGCTGCTTTACAATACAGCTCACTGGTCACCAGACTATGAGGAGTCATATCTGAATCTGATGGGGAGAACTCCACATCATCTAGATTCTGAACTTGAGATGAATTTAGTGACAGATGAGCCTTTTGTCTTCCTTGGCTGATGGTTGAGTAGAGGATATAACTGTTGTTTATAAGATAGATATTTACCTGATATTTGGCAGACGTGTGAAGATGTTATACATAGGCAGAAGTGTGAGAATGAATGCTGAGTGGACAAAATATTGTGCAAGTCCTGAGTCTGTTTCCCTTCATATCCATTCCCCATCCTTCCCCTGCTTAGCAATGTGTGACAAGGGGTATGACCTCTACAGTTTGTGTTTCCTGTTCTCCATTCTCAGGCTGACTTCCAATGGGGTTCAGCCAATCAGAGGCACTGACAGAAGACTGGAGGGGAGGAGGGGAAAAACAGAGTATTTATTCCTCCCTTTTCTCTGCCTCAAATGGCAACTCAAGTAGTAATTGCTTCTCCTCTGGGGCTAGTTCAGTTTTAGCCAGGTAATGTTAACTCCTGGGCTTTGGTAACCCTGTCTCTTCCCTTTGTCTTCTAGCCTAGAGCTGTGTTCTCTGATGTTGCTAATCTAGGTTTGCCTCACACTGTCCACTCTTTAAATTGTCAGTTCTTCCATTACCT
The DNA here is from genome assembly GCF_000243295.1 of Trichechus manatus latirostris. Taxonomy (NCBI): domain Eukaryota; kingdom Metazoa; phylum Chordata; class Mammalia; order Sirenia; family Trichechidae; genus Trichechus; species Trichechus manatus. The sequence goes on from NW_004444015.1 coordinate 6,432,756, forward strand.
GTGCAAATAATTTCTTGCATTAAAGTCTTGTTTTGAATACTCATGTAGTTTCTGTTTTCCTGGTTAGAATCGTACTGATACAAATGGTCAATGCTGAATGCTGAAGAAAGAATTAGAGAAGCAAATAATTGAGAAGAAATCAATAAGTTTGACAATTAGGTCTTTGGTGACCTTTGAGAAAGCAATCTCAGGGGAAAGACAGTTTGCTTTGGGATGAGAAATTTATAAGAGGTGAGGAAGTGACAGCAACAAATACAAGTGGCTTTTACAAGAAGTTTGGGAATTAGAGAGAGAGAGGTGGTACAGTAGCCTGACAGTAGGCAGACCTACTAAAATATTTTATGTTGATTATTTTTTTAAATTTTTTATTTCTTGAAATGAGGGAGAATTAAGACAAATGTGAAGCTGAAGGGAAAAAACTCACTCCAGAAGGAGAAGAGCGAGTCATTGAATGAGTCATTTAGATAATTTTGATATGGAATTTACTCATTCAGAACTGTCTGGTCTCTGAGAATCAAAGATCCACTGGGCTCAACACAGCCATGTATGAACCTTTATGCCGGTGTGTTACCTTCAGACAAAGCCAGACTTAGAGTAACTCCAAGGAAAACCTAGGTTCTGAAATTTCCTCAGTATTTGTGTCAAAAGTAGAGTGTCCTTGCCAAAAAAGCAATACAATTTGAGGATGTATTAACAGAAATATATTTTCCATATCAAGGGAGGTCATAATAAGGTCATAATACTCTGCACAGATGGGATTATATTTAGGATTGTGTGTTCCATTTTGAGCAGCCCGTTTCTTAAGGGAAATATTAATACATTTGAGAGTGTCTTAAAGAGATCAACACAGATGGCTTACCATACGAACAAGAGTTAAGGTAACTAACCAAAAAGGGTTGGACTGAAGAGAAGAAGGTTTAAGTTAGTTGGGAGAAAAAGGACATGGAGAGATCTTATTCTGTAATTGAAGGTTTATTATATGGAAGAGTTGTAGGGAACTAGCAAACAATGAGTACCTTGTTTTGTTAGGTGTCGTAGAGTCAGTTTTGACTCATAGCGACCCTACAGAACAGAGCAGAACTGCCCCATAGGGTTTCCAAGGAGCGGCTGGGGGATTCAAACTGCTGACCTTTTGATTAGCAGCTGTAGCTCTTAACCACTGCACCACCAGGGCTCCTACCTACTAGGTGATAAACACTTTGTTAAGTATTTTAATTCACAGAAATCCCTTGAGATAATAACTGTCTTTACATTGCAGTGAAGAAATTTAAGGCTCAGAGAGATTAAGAAACTTATGCAAGGTCTCATAGTTGTTGAAGAGAACAGATATAAACTCAGAAGTATACATAGTCCTTCTACTATAGCATACTATAGATTAAACAGATGGGTTAAAGTTATAGAGAATGGGTTGAACTGGTGACTAAATCAGGTGTTGGCTTCAGACTGCCCTCAAAAGGAAATTCAGGACCTTTCTTTTTCAGCTCACCCCTTTCTCAATACAACTGCAGTAAAAAAGTGTATAAGAAAACAATTGAGCCAAATCCCACCCCACCTCCCAAGGGGAAGAAACTTATAGTGAGAGAAGTAAAAATCAAGTTTAGAAATGAAATTGGGGTGGAAAAAAGAATCTTGGATTCTGTTCTTTTTCAATTGCATCCTGCCCTCCAGCCATGAGATTCGGTAGTGCAGTACAAACCTCCTCACTTCTGCTCCACTCTACTCCCTTGAAGCAAGGGGCCAAGGAGACCAGTCAGTCTGCCTCTGCCCTTGAGCAAACCGAGTCTTCATGCCTCAATTTCATCAAGCCACCTCCCAAAGCTTACCTACACCCCTTCCTTCATGTCCACATTCTTCACTCTACACCTTTATTTTTCTCCCTACCATATTCCCTCAATACTTGCATATCAAAGGTGACTGGTCTTATATCATGTCATCTTAGGGCTCTCTTTCTGGTTTCTACATTCATAACTCACTAGTTATATGTTGTTGTTGTTAGGTGCCATCGAGTTGGTTCCGACTCACAGCGACCCTATGTACAACAGAAGGAAACACTGCCCAGTCCTGCATCAACCTCACAATCATTGTTATGCTTGAGCCCATTGTTGCAGCCACTGTGTCAATCCATCTCGTTGAGGGTCTTCCTCTTTTTCACTGACCCTCTACTTTACCAAGCATGATGTCCTTCCCCAGGGATTGGACCTTCCTGATAACATGTCCAAAGTATAAAGTTATATAAGCCACATTATATCACTTTTCCTTCTAAGACAATAGGTGCATTTCAACAATGGTCTGCCACGGAAAACGTCTTAACCCATAGTACCTTGTACACAATGAGCTCTCAGCAAATACATATTGAATTGCATTAGTGGGTCGAATGTTTGGAATTCCAAGCACACTGTTAGGATGTGGGGTCAAATGAACTCTGGACTGGTAATCTATCTCAATGTTTAACAACACTCCTCCATCAGAAAAGTTTTCCTAATATTTTGTCTAAATCCCTCAGGATGCAATTTATACTCCATTCTCCTTGCTCTGTCCTAAGTGAAGATTGAGACCAGCTGGTGAGCATTCTCTGTGTAATAGCTCTTTATACACTTAAAAACCATTATTAAATCCCCTCTTGGCCTTCTATTTTCCAAGCTGAACAATCCCAGTTCCATTAACCTTTCTTCACAGACCTTATTATCCAGTGATTTAATCATCTTAGTAACAGTCCTCTGAATGCTCTCTATGTTCCACAAATCTCTTCATCCATGGAGCTCCAAAGTGGATAGATTTTTACCAAGGATCAAAAAAATTCTAAATATCAGGACAAAAGTCTTTCAAAAATTTGGGTCATAATGTAAGTGTCGCTCAGGAATTTAAATTCCAACATTTCACTATTCATGAGCAACCCTGAGCAATTTGCCATTTTACTGAGTTAAAAGTTTAAAATCATTAGCACTGCAAAGCTTCTAGTGGATAGGATCACAGGCAGTGAGTGAATCTATCTGTGGCCCCCTAGCATCCACAGTTCAGCCAGGTTAGGTTGTTATCCACATATTTCTGCATATGCAGTAACTCCTGTGCAGTGTCAAAAATTTTTGATATAAAATTGCTATGTAAAAGAAAACCATGCTTAATAATATTAATAAAATTCACGACTTGAGAATATCAAAGCATTTGACTTAGATACTCAGTATTCGTTTGATAATTTAAGAATATAGCTGATTCATTGCTTACTTTACTATTTATTTTTAGCTATTAATTTATTCAGTCCTTCAACAAATGTAACCAGAGTGTGACATCTTCTCACCACGTTCACCATGTTCAAAGCCATACCATCTCTCACCTGGGTTATTGCAATTGCCTCCCACCCATCTCCCTGTCTCCACCCTTGCCCCTCTACAGTGTCCTCTCAACGAAGCAGCCAGAGTGACCCTATTAAAATGTAAGTCAGATCATGTATTCCTCTGTTCAAACCTTCACAATGGCTCCCCGTTTCTCTAGTGGTATTATCCAAGAACGAGGTCAACAATATCCTATTGATTGCTCACCCTATTATCTTTCACCTCACTTTTCATTAACTAAATTTCTTCTTCCCTCACTCCACTACAGGCACACTGTTCTCCTTGTGGTTCTTCAAACTTGCAAGGCACACTGAAATTTTGCCTCAGAGCTTCTACCCTTTCTTCCTCTACCTGAACCACTATTCTCCCCAATATCTCATAGTTCACTCCCACATGTCATTTAAGCCTTTATTCAACTGTCACCTATTCAGTGAGCCATACTCAGATCACCCTATTTAAAATTGCAAACTACCACGGCACTTCCAATCACTATTACTTGGCTCTAAAGTTTGTCCACATCACTTATCACCTCATATTACATAAACCACTTTTCATGTTTATTGTCCATTTCCCCTCTACTAGAATCTAGGCTCTACTGATATATCACCATTGCCTACAGCCTAGAACAGTGTCTGGTGTTTGTTACACATTTTTTGAATGAGTAAATATTTATTATTTTCCAAAAACTGTGGAGCAATGGCTTAAAACACATATATATGCTTGTGTAAATATACATACATACACATTTTTTATCTCGACAGTTGATAAGAATTAAAAGTATAAATTTAATTGCAACACATGCATTGAGTGTTTAATATCTAAAATCTCGCACTAGGTTATTTGCAGGTACGGGAAAGCCTGAGACCTGTCTTTTGGCAAATGAAGTCTGCAAAATATCTTACAGAAAACAGAATCATAATGGCAGATGACAGGCTTGAAGATTGCTTAGAGAACATTAATAATTTTCTGAAGTTGATGCCACAAAGAATAAATTTCTCTATCAAAAATTTGTCCTTTGATATACCTGACAGAATACTCAACTGATGGCCCATCCATAGGATTCTGCAACATATTGCCATACTTCTTTCCAAATAAACAGGGCCAATTTCTGCCTCTTGCAGTGCATTTGTGTATCATTTTCAATGCAGCTTCACTGTTAGTGTAGGTTAGCTTTCTTTTAGTTGTTGTTTTTGTTGCTATTTTAATGGGTGAAAATAATACTCCGTGCCTGTTTTCATCTTTTTTTTTTTTTTTTTTTTGTATTAGCAAGTTTGGGCTTTCTCTGTGTGTCTGTTTACTATTTGTACTTTCTCTTCTGTGAAATTCTAAGAGACTTAAACCATTCTACACTGTTGGAATCACTTGTCTAATATAAACAAGGCCTGAACGCAATCCTTCCAAGTTCCTGCGTGTCATTTGCAGCCTGGTCTAAAAATCAGTCAGAAGACAGTAGTACTGACTTGCTAACCTCAAAAATCAACAAGTCATGGCAATTTTCCTTTTTAATGATTCAACTCGAACTAGCTTCTCCATAACATTTACTATATGCACTATAAATCAAGCTTTCTTTACCTGGGGGATGTCCAATAGCAAACCAACCAGCCTCTCTCCTTTAGGACACTGCAAGAATCACTTCTGCAACACGTCTACCCTCTGCTGGTGTGGAAAGCAACACTTATATCAGGATTCTGGAGCTGTATTCTTCTGGCCTGGGAAGGTCAACAATCATGGGATCATTAAAGCTGAACAGTATATCAAACCCCTATTCCAAAGGTTTGACAGTAATGAAAGCATGCTAGGAGGAGTCAGATGCTGGCAATTAATGTCCAACTATTTTTAAATCTACAAGGAAATCTTTGCCATATAACTATGTCTCTAGAATAATTCAAATGAAGAACAAAATAATTTATTTGGGACTAAATCATTTAGATTGTTTTCAGTGTGGCAAATTTTCAAGTGTAGTTTCTATTGAAATACCTCTGCATTTTGAGCAAACATTTTTCATTGATTATAATGTAATCAGCATTCAAGTGATCCTCCTTGCACCAACTTTATCTATGGTTACACACACATCAAGCCCTAGCTAAAGAGAAGGGATTCGCCTCTCCAAGCACCACAGCAGAGGGAGTACTAGAATTTCAATCTGCTGAGGCTGTGGCCATTCTGTTAGCCAACACCTTTTAATGAAAGGCAGAAAACTGTCAGGAACATAAGAGAGGCGAGAATGCATGTGTATAGGTGTGTGTATATACATACATACACATATACATAGATACATAAAATAATCATAAAGGTCCCTGGGTGGTAGAATCAGTTAAGCTCTGCACACATGAGGTCTCCATGAGTCAGAATGGACTTCATGGCAACTAACAACAACAACATATATATCATAATCTCAGCATGTCTTAGATATCTTGCTTTAGCTCCTTGAGGGCTACATCTTTGCCATTTCCACTTTCCCTCATCCTGCCAACACTCAGCAAATGTATAGTAAATGGATAAATCACATGCCCTCTCCCACTAACCTAAATTCCACCTCTCCTCTTTCAAGTAAAAGTTGTATTTACTCTTGTCCCTGCTTCCATCTTGGAAAGGCATCTGGTAATGCACAATATATTTGCTATTGCAAATTCAGTTCCTAATTGACACTGATGTCACTCTGACATGATCCTATATATATCATCAGGAAGTTCAGGCTCACTCCCTCATCTCTATATTCATGTGTATGCCACCAACTGGGGCCAGAACTTTCCCTCCTGGTGTTACCCTAGGACACGCTTACTACCCAGACGTGCCTTCACCATGCTCCTTCCTTCCCCTAAAACAACCTCTGGTGAAACAGCATCTCCTTTCTGACTCCCTGTGCCTACCAAGGTACTAATACGTAATCATACTAACTGTGATAATAAAAGATACCCAGGAAAATGCATATTTTGGCAAATGACTGAGAATTGGGCAATGCTTCTTTTGTCCCTCCTTGCCTCACTCAAAGGACTAAGTCAGGATGAGACTCCTAGGCCATGCAGGACAGCAAAGGTAGCTCCAGGAAGGGATGCCATGGGGAGGGGAATCAGGCAGGAAGGTCTCTGCAGTTGCCTGGATAAAGAACTGGGTGCAGCACAGCTGCTAGTTCTTCAGTAGCAAAATCCCTTCATTATATTTTATGGGGGATAAAACTAAGTCCCAGTGCATAACTAAGTGTCTCCATTCTAATCATGAAATGTGAAAGCCCTTCTTCCACTTCAGGTGCCCTGGCTTAAGCCTGCAGTTGTGAGACAGTATCGCAGGCTGCATCGATTTGTAATGTAGCTTATGGCTTCTTTCTGCAGACACAGGGACCTCTGTCCAGCCCACCTGGGAACAGGCTCTGGCAACTCTCCAGACTAGTCACTATTCAGAGGAGGTGCTTGGGCTGTGCATGGGAGGGAGGATCAGAATGCCTGGAAAGGCTTTCCCCGAGAATTCATCTTCCAGTTCCTCTTGGGTACGGAAGCCCCATCAGGGACCGTCCAGGGCTAGAAACCAGGAAGGTCCACCAGGAGGAACACATGGAAATTTTACTCATATTCCCAACTCCCAAAGCAGAGGGAACTATTTCAGGCCTGAGGGAATGGGACCGAATAAGACAAACAAGTTCATGGTATGGGGCTGGGAGAGCAATGGAGGAGTAATTGAAAAAAAAAAAAAAAAACTCCTTCCCAAATGTTTTTGGGAAACATTTAACAAATGCAATATATGTTTTGCTGTAGCTTCAGGGCAGAATGTGGGTCAGGGCACAGAACAAGAGTGCCCACTCCTTCCAGCGAACATTGTGCTGTGGGAAAGGTGCTCACGACATGTATTTAGGATCTGGATTCTGAACATACAACACAACACCCTTTCTTGAGAGTTGCTCCATGCTAGATGTGCAAAGGTTTTTCTTTATTGATACCGTGTGTGTGTGTGTGTGTGTGTGTGTGTACGTGTGTAAACGTGCATGCGTGCATGCCAGAGAGAGAGAGAACAGAGAACTGATTTTTTTAAACTTCATTTTCTGAATCCTCAGAATGTTTTTCAAGAGGGGGACTAAGAACCTTTATTCTATATTGAATACTTAATCATTCTAGAGATGAAGTAGACAAACTGTGCATTATAAAGCACAGAGAATATTTATTCAGAAGTGAGAAAAAAGGGAGGAGTAAAGCCTTGGTCAAATGTGTCACCAGGTCTCCCTGACATAAAATTAATGATTGAAGGCCAGTTGGAGCAAAGCCAGCTTTTAGACCTTTTGAATCATTGAGGAATTGCAGGGAGGAGGGGAGGTTAGGCTGGTAGAGGCATGCTAAATAGAAAAAGCAGGATGTAAATGCATATAGTTATAATTATAGTTGTATTACATGATGCATACAACAAAAGGCTGCAGGAGCAGGGGAATACAATAAAATGCTAATAGAAGTTGCTGTGAAATCCTAATGTCATACTTGCTTTCTATTCTCAAATATCCAAATCCATATATATATACATAACCCATTGCCATGGAATAGATGCTGACTCATAGCGACCCTACAGGACAGAGTAGAACTGCCCCATAGGGTTTCCAAGGAGTGGCTGGTGGATTCAAACTACAGACCTTTTGGTTAGCAGCCAAGCGCTTAAACACTGTGCCACCAGGGCTATACACACATATATGTATATGTATATACACATCGAGGAGCCCTGGTGGTGCAAATAGTTAAGCGTTCAGCTCCTAACTAAAAGCTTGGCGGTTCGAATCCACCTAGGGGCTCCTTGGAAGAAAGACCTGGTAATCTGTTTCCATAAAGATTATAGCCAAGCAAACCCTATGGGGCAATTCTACTCTGTTACGTGGGGCCACTGTGAATCGACTCGACGGCACCTAACAACAATACACATACATGTGTGTGCATACTTTAAAACACACTGGAAGTGTAGAAGCATCAAATATAAAGATAGAAACAAAGAGAGGTTGAGTTAGCAGTGAGGCAGGTGGCATGTGGAAAGATTAAGTCAGTTGGGAGCTTTTCAGTCCCCATGTTCCCATAAAACAGATAACAGAAATCCAGGTGCTCAAAGTGTTTTGCCCCCTCCTCAAGCTCCCCGTTGCATTCTACGACAGAATTCCCTTTCGTTTTGCATGCTCAGTGCAGGCTGTATCTGCACTTCATAGTCCTATAGATCAAAAGGAAGAAATGAAGTATTTAGCAGAGGACTAGGTCCTACTAGCACAGTTAAACTTCTTTTCCAATATCCAGCTAATTTAAAAATAGCCTTTTTATTTCACCGAAGAAAAATCAGGCAGCTTGGCTTTAATATAAGTAGCTGTTAGTTTAGCATACATTTCAGAAGTTTAACGCAGTTTTCTGATGTACCACAACATATACAGCAAACAGATGTACCTCTTTGTTTAGAAGAAAGGTTAATATCCTTATTTTTAAAAGGCATGTTTACTCTAGGTAAATGATCCTTTCTATGAGTCTCAATATTCTTTTGTTTTGTTTTGCCTTTGGACTCCTGTGTGCATTAGGCGAATATCTCTAGATATTTTTTCCCCTGAACTAGTGAAGACTTTTTTATTTATTGAAATTTCCCTAATCCTTAAACCCTACATCCTTCTATCCGAAGGAGAAAGATTATTCCAATTCCTGGGGTCAGGGACGTGATTTGACTCGAAGGAAAGCAATGACTGTGGACTTTTTTTTCATCCTCTCTTATGGTTAGGGATAACTGAGGAGTAAGGTATATCCCCATAGTGCAAGCAGAGACATAGCTGCTGCTGATCCAATAGATTAAAAAGATCTAGCTGGTTTGGGAAATAATAAAATTAGACCTGCAAATTAAGTTTGAGAACTAAATCAATCTTTTGATTACCAGATTCAAGTTAAAGGGCATGAGGAAAAGCTTTATAATCTTCTCTGCATGTTTGGCTGTTTCTAGTCAGGCATGCTGACTGTAGCATATAATGCCACACTTCCTTTTATTAAAATGTCAAATTCTATTCATCTGGAAATTTTCTTAAATGCCAGAGGAGGTTTATACTGAACACACCTGACCAACTCTTGGGTTTATATCAATTAAATGAAATTTTGACAGGTTGGCTCATACTTCCTCTGAACGAGTAGATACAGGGTTCCCCTTTACATTATCCTATTTTATACCTGAATGACATAAAAAACCATCATTCTTACCGACTAGGGCTCTACCTAATATTAAGACTTCTGATTCAAATAAGACAACTTGGACTAAAGCAGTGAACACTGAGCAAATGGAGAAAAACCATAATGCCGTAGTATGCAAGTGTGCCAGAGAAGAGAGCTTAAGAGCTCAGAGAGATGTTCGCAAAACAGGCAACTGATGGTGATGGCTAACATTGTAGAACCAGTTGGTTTATGTTTGCTTATTTTATTTTTAATGAGAGAAAACAATTCCAAAGAAGAACCAGCAATGACCTTTCTCAGAAACAAAATTCAAATTTCAAAAATTGTGAGCCTTTGACACTTCCAGATCTGCATCGTTATCAAACACCAGTAAAAGAAATGATGACCCAATGAGTCATCTAATCAAGGCTAATCTACACCAGGCTTAACCTTTGAATCTCTGATAATTCTCTCAGGACTTAGAACCCGTTCAAACCAGTTCAGTCATGGCTGAGGAAGCAAAACTCGAAGAGACCTGAAATTTTAAAATTTGGGTGATATGCCAAATAGACATATGCACACCCATGTTCACTGCAGCGCTGTTCACTATAGCAAAAAGATGGAAACAACCTAGATGCCCATCAACAGACGAATGGATAAACAAACTATGGTATATTCACACAATGGAATACTATGCAATGATAAAGAACAACGATGCATCCGTGAAACATCTTATAACATGGAAGAATTTGGAGGGCATTATGCTGAGTGAATTTAGTCAGTCACAGAAAGATAAATATTGTAAAAGACCACTATTATAAGAACTCAAGAAGAGGTTTAAACACAGAAGAAAACATTCTTTGATGGTTACAAGGGTGGGGAGGGAGGGTGAGGGTTATTCACTAACTAGATAGTAGACAAGAATCATCTTAGGTGAAGGTAAGGACAGCACACACTACAGAGGAAGTCAGCACAACTGGACTAAGCCAAAGCTAAGAAATTTCCTGAATACAACCAAATACTCTGTGGGACAGAGTAGCGGGGCGGGGGTCTGGGGACCATGCTTTCAGGGCACATCTAGGTCAATTGGCATAACAAAGCTTATTAAGAAAATGTTCTGCATCCCACTTTGGTGAGTGGCATCTGGGGTCTTAAAAGCTAGTGAGCAGCCATTTAAGATGCATCAATTGGTCCCAACCTCCTGGAGTAAAGGAGAATGAAGAACACCAAAGACACAAGGGAAATATAAGCCCAAGAGACAGAAAGGACCACATAAACCAGAGACTCCATCAGCCTGAGACCAGAAGAACTAGATGATGCCCGGCTACCACCAATGACTGCCCTGACAGGGAACACAACAGAGAGTCCCGGATTCAGCAGCAGAAAGGTGGGGTGCAGAACTCAAATTCTAGTAAGAAGACCAGACTGAATAGTCTGACTGAGACTGGAGGAATCCCAGAAGCATGGCCCCCAGACTCTCTATCAACCCAGAACTAAAACAATTTCTGAGGCCAACTCTTCAGACAAGGATTGAACTGAACTGTGGGACATAAAATGATACTCGTGAAGAGTGCTTCTTAGCTCAAGTAGATACCTGAGACTTAATGGGCAGTTCCGGTCCAGAGGTGAGATGAGAAGGCAGATAGGGTCAGGAGCTGGTTGAATGGACACGGGAAATCAGGGATGGAAAGGAGGAGTGTGCTATCACAGTATAGGGAGAACAACGAGGGTCACATAGCAATGTATGTATAAATTTTTGTATGAGAGACTAACATGAATTGTAAACTTTCACTTAAACTACAACAATAAAAAAAAACCTGGGGTGATATGCAATAATAACCAGAATGGGAAAAATTATGAGTTGAAGCCCTGGAATGGGATACTTGGAAATGGTATAGTGAGCCCTTTCAGAAGCCTTATGCATGAGAATGGATTATCCGTAAGACTGTGGAGAGTGACACACATCCAAGGTAGAGTGGTTGACTGCCATTTCTGTGCGGGTCACCACTGTTACCGAGTCTGCGCAAAATCCGCCAGGCAAGACAATTCTTTGCTATGCAATGCGTATGCTGTCCTTGTTTTCCAAGAGGGAGATTAAGTTTTCGGAAGGGCTTCGACCTGTCATTCTTCCTGTTCCGGTTAACTCAAATTTTCAAAAATCGGATCTCTTCCAGTTTTGCTTTGTTAGCCATGACTGAACCAGGAAGAGTCAGTTCAAAGTCCTGATTCTCTCTTTACGATTATGTATAAATAAGTTACTGAAATTATCCAGGGCCCAGGAACTAAACTACCTACACTTAGTTTCACTAAAAAATAAATACTATGATGTTCTGACTCATTGCTCCTTTTGGAGTCTGCAGTAGACTTGCAATTGCATTCATAATAATTTTTTAATTCATTTTTATTAATAACAGATTTATTGAGATATAATCCACATATCACAAAATTCACCATTTTATAGTTCAGTAGTTTTTAGTATGTTCATAGAGTTGTGCAACCATCACCACTATATAATTCCACAAAGCAACCACTAAGCTGGCTTCTGTCTCTACGGATTTGCCTATTCTGAAGATTTAATATAAATGGAATCATACAAATATGTGGCCTTTTGTGCCTGGCTGTTTTCATTTAGCATAATGCTTTCACAGCAAATCCATCTTACATCATGTATCAGTCCTTCATTCTTTTTTATGGCTGAACAATATTACATTGTATGCATATACAACATTTGTTTTCCCATTAATTGATTGACATTTGGATGGTTCCCACATTTTATTTATTATGAGTAATGATTGTATAAACATTAGTGTACAAGTTTTTGTGTGGACATACATTTTCAGTTCTCTTGGGTATATATGCAGGAGTGGAATTACAGGATCATATGATAACTCCATGTTTAACTTTTTGAGGAATGGTCAAATTATTTTCTATAGCGGCTACATCATCTTACATTCCCGCCAGCAATGTATAAGGGTTCCAAATTCTCCACATCATCGCCAACACTTGTTATTGTCTATCATATATATACATACACACATACATACGTACGTCAATATATACATGTATGTACATACATACATGTATGTATATATACATGTATGTATGTGTATATATACATGTACTCACGTGTATATATGTATATATATGTGTGTGTATTTATATATATACATATATAT
>NW_004444015.1:6445494-6446999 GCF_000243295.1 Trichechus manatus latirostris
ATATATATATATATATATATATATATATATGGTGTTCTTTATATATTCTGGATGCAAGTTCCTTGTCAGATCTATGATTTGCAAATACATTCGCCTATTCTGTGGGTTATTTTCACTTTCTTGATGGTGTCCTTTGAAGGACAAAATTTCAAAAATTTGGTGAAGCCCAATTTATCTATTTTCATCTTAAGTTGCTTGTGCTTTGGACATCGTATCTATGAAACCATTACCTAATCCAAAGCCATGGAGATTTACTTTGGGACTCCATACAATGTTCAATAGAAGCAGTGAGAGCTGATACTCTTGTTCATGAACTCAGGAATATGGTGTCAGCTGTGGGTTTTTAATAGATGATCTTTATCAGGTCAAGGAAGTGACTTTCTATGCGTAGTTTTTATTTTTATCATGAAAAGTTGTTGGATTATGTCAACTGATTTATCTTTGCTAATAATTTAGTAATATTTTTCCTTCATTCTATTTATATTGTACATTACATTGATTGGTTTTAACATGCTGAACCAAACTTGCATTCCTGGGATAAATCTCACTTGGTCACAGTGGGGGTATAATCCTTTTTACATGTTGCTGGAATCAGATTGCTAGGATTTTGTTGAGGATTTTTAGATCTATATTCATAATACATACTGATCTGTAGATTCTTCTTTTCTTGTGATGTCTTTGTCTGGTATTGGTATCAGGATAACACTGGAGTATTAGAATGAGTTTGGAAGTATTCCTTCCTGCTTATCTTCATCTTTTTTTTTTTTTTTTGTAGAATTTGTGAAAGATTTCTGTTAATTCTTCTTAAATTGTTATTGTTATTGTTGTTAGGTGCCGTTGAGTCAGTTCCGAATCATAGCAACCCTATGCACCATAGAACGAAACACTGCCCAGTCCTGTGCCACGGTCACAATCGTTATGCTTGAGCCCATTGCTGCAACCACTGTGTCAATCCATCTCACTGAAGATCTTCCACTTTTTCGCTGACCCACTACTTTACCAACCCTGATGTCCTTATCCAGGGACTGATCCTTTCTGACATGTCCAAATTACGTAAGACGTATACTAATAGATGGGGACCGGCTACCACTACTGACTGCTCTGAAAGGGATCACAACAGAAGGTCCTGGACAGAGCTAGAGAAAAATGTAGAACAAAATTCTAACTCACAAAAAAAGACCAGATTTACTGACCTGACAGAGACCTGGAAAAATCCAGAGAGTATGGCCCCCAGACACCTTTTAGCTCAGTAATGAAGTCACTCCCGAGGTTCACACTTCAGCTGGGATTGGACACCCCATAAAACAAAATGAGACTAATGGGGCACAACAGTCCAGGGACAAAGACTAGAAGACAGGAGCGGACAGAAAAGCTGGTAATACGGAACCCAAGGTTGAGAAGGGAGAGTGTTGACATGTCATGGGGTGGTTAACCATTGTCATAAAACAATATGTGTACTAACTGTTTAATGAGAAACTATTTGTTCTGTAAACCTTCATCTAAAG
>NW_004444015.1:6447099-6456757 GCF_000243295.1 Trichechus manatus latirostris
CAATATGTGTACTAACTGTTTAATGAGAAACTATTTGTTCTGTAAACCTTCATCTAAAGTACAATAAAAAAATAAAAATAAATAAAAAAAAAAAACAAAGTATATAAGACGTAGTCTCGCCATCCTTGCTTCTAAGGAGCATTCTGGTTGTACTTCTTCCAAGACAGATTTGTTCGTTCTTTTGACAGTCCATGGAATATTCAATATTCTTCACCAACACCACAATTCAAAGGCGTCAATTCTTCTTTGGTCTTCCTTATTCACTGTTCACCTTTCACATGCATATTATGCAATTGAAAATACCAAGGCTTGGGTCAGACGCACCTTAGTCTTCAAGGTGACATCTTTGTTTTTCAACACTTTCAAGCCGTCTTTTGCAGCAGATTTGCCCAATGCAATGCATCTTTTGATTTCCTGGCTGCTGTTTCCATGGGTGTTGATTGTGGATCCAAGTAAAATGAAATCCTTGACAACTTCAATCTTTTCTCCATTTATCATGATGTTCCTTATTGGTCCAGTTGTGAGGATATTTGTTTTCTTTATGTTGAGGTGTAATCCATACTAAAGGTTGTGGTCTTTGATCTTCACCAGTATGTGTTTCAGGTCCTCTTCACTTTCAGCAAGCAAGGTTGTGTCATCTGCATATTGCAGGTTGTTAATGAGTCTTCCTCCAATTCTGATGCCCCTTTCTTCTTCATATAGTCCAGCGTCTCAGATTGTTTGCTCAGCATACAGGTTAAATAGGTATGGGGAAAGGATGCAACACTGATGTACACCTTTCCTGACTTTAAACCACACAGTATCCCCTTGTTCTTTCCAAGCAACTGTCTCTTGATCTATGTACAGGTTCCTCATGAGCACAATTAAGTGTTCTGGAATTCCCATTCTTCAAAATGTTATCCATAATTTGTTATGATCCACACAGTCAAATGCCTTTCATAGTCAGTAAAACACAGGTAAACATCTTTATGGTATTCTCTGATTTCAGCCAGAATCCATCTGACATCAGCGATGTTATCCCTGGTTCCATGTCCTCTTCTGAATCCAGCCTGAATTTCTGGCAGTTCCCTGTCGACATACTGCTGCAGCTGCTTTTGAATGATCTTCAGCAAAATTTTACTTGCATGTGATATTAATGATATTGTTCGATAATTTCCACTTTTGATTGGATCACTTTTCTTGGGAATAGGTATAAATATGGATCTCTTCCAGTGGGTTGGCCAGATAGCTGTCTTCCAAATTTCTTGGCATAAATGAGTGAGCATTTCCAGCACTGCATCCATTTGTTGAAACATCTCAATTGATATTCCATCAATTCCTGGATCCTTGTTTTTCGCCAATGCCTTCAGTGCAGCTTTGACTTCTTCCTTCAGTACTATCAGTTCCTGATCATATGCTACCTCTTAAAATGGTTGAACATCTACTAATTCTTTTTGGTTTAATGACTCTGTGTATTCCTTCCATTTTTTTTTTTTTTTGATGCTTTCTGTGTCGTTTAACATTTTCCCCATAGAATCCTTCACTATTGCAACTCAAGGCTTGAATTTTTTCTTCAGTTCTTTCGGCCTGAGGACTGCCTAGCATGTTCTTCCCTTTTGGTTTTCTATCTACAGCTCTTTGCACATGTCATTATAATACTTTACTTTGTTTTCTTGAGCAGCCCTTTGAAATCTTTTGTTCAGTTCTTTTACTTCATCATTTCTTCCTTTCGTGTTAGCTACTCGACATTCAAGAGCAAGTTTCAGAGTCTTTTCTGACATCCATTTTGGTCTTTTCTTTCTTTCCTGTGTTTTTAATGACCTCTTGCTTTCTTCATGTATGATGTCCTTGATGTCATTCCACGACTTGTCTGGTCTTCGGTCATTAGTGTTCAGCATGTCAAATTTATTCTTGAGATGGTCTCTAAATTCAAGTGGGATATACTCAAGGTTATACTTTGGCTCTTATGGACTTGCTCTAATTTTCTTCAGTTTCAACTTGAACTTGCATATGAGCAGTTGATGGTCTGTTCCGCAGTCAGTCTCTGCCCTTGTTCTGACTGATGATATTGAGCTTTTCCATTATCTCTTTCCACAGATGCAGTCAATTTGATTCCTGTGTATTCCATCTGGTGAGATCCATGTGTATAGTCACAGTTTATGTTGGTTAAAAAAGGTATTTGCAATGAAGAAATCATTGGTCTTGCAAAATTCTGTCATGTGATCTGCAGCATCATTTCTATCACCAAGGCCATATTTTCCAACTATCAATCCTTCTTTGTTTCCAACTTTCACATTCCAATCACTAGTAATTATCAATGCATCCTGATTGCATGTTCGATCAATTCCAGACTGAAGAAGTTAGTAAAAATCTTCAGTTTCTTCATCTTTGGTCTTAGTGGTTGGTGCGTAAATTTGAATAATAGTCGTATTAACTGGTCTTCCTTGTAGGCGTATGGATATTATCCTATCACTGACAGTGTTGTTCTTCAGGATAGATCTTGAAATGTTCTTTTTGACGATGAATGCAACGCCATTCCTGTTTAAGTTGTCATTCCCGGCATAGTAGACCATAAAATTATCCAATTCGAAATGGCCAATACTAGTCCATTTCAGTTCACTGATGCCTAGGATATCAATGTTTATGCATTCCATTTCATTTTTGATGATTTCCAATTTTCCTAGATTCATGCTTCATACATTCCATGTTGCAGTTATTAAAGGATGTTTGTAGCTGTTTCTTCTCATTTTGAGTCATGCCACATCAGCAAACGAAGGTCCCGAAAGCTTGACTCCATACATGTCATTAAGGTCCACTCTACTCTGAGGAGGCAGCTCTTCCCCAGTCATATTTTGAGTGTCTTCCAACTCAAAGGGATCATCCTCAGCACTATATCAGACAATGTTCTGCTGCTATTCATAAGATTTTCAGTGGCTAATTCTTTTCAGAAGGTGACTTCTGGGTCATTCTTCTTAGTCCGTCTTAGTCTGGAAGCTCAGCTGAAACCTGTCTGCCATCGGTGACCCTGCTGGTATCTGAATACCGGTGGCATAGCTTCCAGCATCACAGCAACATGCAAGCTCACACAGTACGACAAACTGATAGATATGTGGGTTTTTTGAGTTCTGAAAAAAAGGTCTCCAAGGAGGTTGGGGGCCCAGAATTGGAATTCAGGGAATTCTGATGGAATTGAGCATAATTAGAAAGGAGGTGGATTTTCAGACAGATCGTATAATAAATCACCATTGTGCTCAGAAAAGAGGGACTCGCCCATTGGTAGAAAAAGCGTGCTCAAGGAAAATACTTATTATGGGGGAGAGGGCACCTATCCCAGCCAAATCTCCTCTGGGCTGCATTCTAGCACACTGGAAAAGGTATAGCTATGAGCCTATGACAAGGAAAAAAATGATATGCTTATGTAACAATGTATGGCCTCAATACCAGCTGGGAGACCAGGAATATTGGCCCCCAAATGGGACTTTGGCTTACGGCACGATTTTTCAGATTTACTTGCTTTGAAGAGGGGAAAAAAGTGGGACGAATTTCCCTATGTCCAAGCTTTCACATCTCTCTATCAAACTTTGAATCCTTCTAACCAGGTTCTTTTCCAGGGAAAGCCAAAGGCAAAAGTGCTTCCAGAATCCTCACTGAAGGATGCCCTCCTGAAAGGACTAGCCCCAATAACTGCTTTGGCTTTCCCTCCCCCATATAGGGAAGGTTCGGTAGAAGCCGACAGGTCGGGTCGAGAAATGACGGCAGAATCCCCCACCAAAAGGGCCGAGCCTGATTTTAGTTTGGCCATCTTGAGAGAAAGTGGCAAAGGAAGGGAATCAGGAAGTAAGAGTCCGACATCATCACCTATGGTCTCCGCACCCCCACACCCATTAGGGTACTGTTTTCAGTGAGGGTGCTGTCAGGGTTCAGGCAGTGCGATTTCCCTTAAGAGAGATCCCAGCTGGAATGGACACTGAGGGATGGCCTCGAGGAACAATGCTAGTACACACTCCAGTCTCTACTTCTGATTTGTATAATTGGAAAAATCATAACCCCCCCATACCACAGTGACCCGAATAGAATGACAGAATTATTCCTCTCCATTTTCTCTACTCACCATCCCACTTGGGCAGACATAAAGGCCCTTTCAACTACTTTATTGACTTCAGAGAAGCACCACATGGTGTTAGAACAGTCTCGAACAGAGGCAAATAGGCTTCATAACCTAAGCCCATCAACCCGACCTTCAGGGATGGAGGCCATTCCAACACAAGACCCCGGTTGGGATCATAACCAAGAGGAGGGGGCGGATAAACTTCAGCTATACAGGGATTGTTTGATTACTGGACTGAGGAGTGGGGCCCCTAAACCCAAAAGCTTGCAAAAAGTTATGGAAGTCATTCAAGGGGAATGACTTCTGCCACCAGAGCTCCATGGCTGAGGAGCACTTCTTTCCCCCCACCAAGTCCCCTCCCTGCTCCAATACTAGTTGGCATGGCATTCAACAATGCCACATCCCCTAAGCCAGGAACTCACAGCTGGGTCCAGAAGCACCAGCTCCTTCAGCCAGCCACTGGCATAAGGGATCCACAGAATTTCAGTGCCATTCATGCCCTCCTTTCACTCTCGCCTCAGTGCCTTGCTAACCAATCCGAACACCTCATGCCCTCATTAGGACAACATGGGCAGGGCATTCACCTGAAGCCCATTT
This sequence comes from Trichechus manatus latirostris, assembly GCF_000243295.1. NCBI lineage: Eukaryota > Metazoa > Chordata > Mammalia > Sirenia > Trichechidae > Trichechus > Trichechus manatus. The sequence goes on from NW_004444015.1 coordinate 6,451,784, forward strand.
TCACCTACAGCAGCAAGTGGGAGCTACAGATTTGTAGCATTTGACACCACTTCAACCCCTAAGAAGAGGCCTCACCAACCCACACCATGGGCTTGGGGGCCAGTGGTATCACCCACTCCATCTAGCCTCCCACGATAGGTGCCTGAGAATTAGTGGTGTCTCCCAATTTCTCTAGTAAATGGCACCACCCAAGGACTGGCTACACTACCTTCCCCAACTAGGCACTCTAACGGACTGGGCATGCCCTCCATCCAGGCACCCAGGAGCAGCTGACAGCCCCCTGCTTTGCTCTCCACATCACCTCCCACTGCAACCAGAGACCTGTGCCTGCTCCAAACACCCCCATGTAGCCCTGCCCACTTAGGAATGTAGGTGAAAGTCTCCGCACCACACACTCGGTGACTAACAACCCAGGCAACTGTGACCTGTACAACCACACCCCCATAAGAACAGTGAACAGACACCAGGGCTCGCACACCTAGTAGTTGCTCTGACCACCTGGTGACAGGAGGTGAGAGCTTCAGTGATGCCAGTGATCAGAGTAGTACACATGACCAGCCTACTTGGACATATCAAAACAAAACGAAGGAAGAATACAAGATGCAGTAAACAAAAATACAATAAATAAATAAATATAATAACATATTGATGCCTTGGAGACAACAGTTAATATTAAATCACACAAAGAAGCAAGACAAGATGGCTACAGCAAGCGACCAAAATAAAGAACCAGAAAACCTTCTGGAGGAAGATAAGGTAATGGAACTACCTGATAAGGAATTCAAAAGACTAATACACAGAGCTCTTCAAGAGATCGGGCAAAATACAGGCCAAACCAAAGAACAAACAGAGAAAGTAATAGAAGAATTGAGGAAAACAATACGAGAACAAAATGACAGAATGAACAGGTTGCGGGAAACCAGATAGAAACAGAAACCAGAAATCCAAAAGATTAACAATAAAATTTCAGAATTAGACAACTCAATAAAAGGTCATAGGAACAGAATTGAGACAATGGAAGTCAGAATTAGTGAGATTGAAGGGAAATCCCTTGACATCAACTTGTTTGAGGAAAAATCAGAAAAAAGAATGAAAAAAAAAAAAGAAAAAAGCCTAAGAATTATGTGGGACACTTTCTTAGTTATTTACTGCTGCTATAACACAAATATCACAAATGGATAGCTTTAACTAACAGAAATTTATTCTATCACAGTCTAGTAGGCTAGAAATCCAAACTCAGGGCATCAGTTCCAGGGGAAGGCTTTTGCTCTCTGTTGGCTCTGGAGGAAGATCATTGTCATCAATCTTGTCCTGCGCTAGGAGCTTCTCAGTGCAAGGATCCTGGGTCCAAAGAATGCACTATACTGCTGTCACTACTTTCTTGGTGGTATGAGGTCCCCCAGTCTCTCTGCTAGCTTCTCTCTTTTATATCTCAAAAGAGACTGACTTAAGACACAATCTAATCTTTAGATTGAGTTTTGCCTCATTAACATAACTGCCTCTAATCTTGCCTCATTCACATCATATAGGTAGGATTTACAACAGATAGGAAAATCACATCAGATCACAAAATGGTGGAAAATCACACAATACTGGGAATCATGGCCTAGCCAAGTTGACAAATTTTCGGGGGGACACAATCCAATCCATAACAGACATTATCAAGAGGAAAAACCTATGAGGGATTTGAATACCAGAATAGGGGGTAAAAGAAAACACAGAGAAAATTGCTGAAGATTTCCTGGCAGAAAACTTCCCTAATATCATGAAAGACAAGAAGATATCTGTTCAAGATGCTCATCAAACCTCACACAAAGTAGATCCCTAAAGAAAATCACTAAGACATATCATACTCAAACTTGTCAAAACCAAAGATAAAGAGAGAATGTTAAGAGCAGCTAGGGATAAATGAAAAGTCATCTACAAAGGAGAGTCAATAAGACTAAGTTCGGACTGCTCAGCAGAAACCATGCAGGCAAGAAGGCAATGGGATGACATATATAAAGCGTTGGCAGAAAAAAATTGCCAGTCAAAAATTATATATCTAGCAAAATTGTTTCTCAAATATGATGGTGAAATTAGGTCATTTCCAGATAAACAGAAGTTAAGGGAATTTGTGAAAACCAGACCAAAATTACAAGAAATATTAAAGGGAGTCCTCCAGTTAAAGAGCGGACATTAGACAAAAATCCAAGACTAGAACACAGGACAGATCAACCAGATACCAACCCAGATAGGTAATTCACAAAAGCAAATCAAAGCTAAAAGACTGTAAATAGGGAACCAGAGATGTCAATATGGAAATGATAACAATGTCAAAACAAAAAAGAGGGAATAAACAGTATAGTCATAGAACTTTCATATGGAGAGAAAGCCAAGGTGATATCAAGAAATAAAAGACTGGTTTAAACTCTGAAAAACAAAGGCAAATTTCAAGGTAACCACAAAGGAAGCTAACAAACCTACCCATCAAAATAAAAAGAAGAAAAACATAAAGACTCAGCAAACACAAAACCAACAATAATGAAAGAGATGAAAAGAAAATACATAAACAAAAAGAACTAAGCACAGACAATTAAGTGGAACAAAGAAACTGTCAACACCACAAAAAAAAAAAAAACATCAAAATGACAGCAGTAAAATCATACCTAAAAATAATTACACTGAATGTAAATGGCCTAAATGCACTAGTAAGGACACAGAGTGGCAGAACAGATAAAAAAACAATCGATCTATATGCTGTCTATAAGAGACACACCTGAGACACAAAGACATAAACAAACTAAAACTCAAAAGAATGGAAAAAATATATCAAGCAAACAATAACCAAAAAAGAGCAGGAGTGGCAATACTAATCTCTGACAAAATAGACTTTAAAACAAAATTCATCATAAAGGGTAAGGAAGGACACTATATATTGATTAAAGGGTCGACACCAGGAGGACACAACCATAACAAATATATACACACCCAATGACAGGGCTCTAACTTACATAAAACACACTCCAACAGCATTGAATGGAGAAACAGACAGTTTCACAATAACAGTAGGAGGCTTCAACACACTACATTTGGTGAAGGACAGAACATCTAGAAAGAAGTGCAATAAAGATACAGAAGATCTAAATGCCACCATCAACCTACTCGACCTCATAGTTATATACAGAACATTCCATCCAACAGCAGCAAAGTATACATTCTTTTCCAACACACACAGAACATTCTCCAGAATAGACTGTATTTTAGGCCACAAAGTAAGCCTTAACAAAACCAAATCACAGAAATAATACAAAGTATCTTCTCTGATCATAATGCCACAAAAATAGAAATCAATAACAGAAGCAGCAAGGGAAAAAAATCAAACACATGGAAACTGAACAACACCTTGCTTAAAAACTACTTGGTAATAGAAAAAATCAAGGACAAAATAAAAAAAATTCATAGAATCAAATGAGAATGAAAACACATCTTACCAAAACCTTTGTGACACAGCAAAAGGAGTGTTTAGAGGTCCATTTATAGCAATAAATGCACACATCAAAAATAAGGGCCAAAATCAATAGATTAACCCTATAACTCAAACAAATAGAAAGAGAGCAACAAAAGAAGCACTCAGGCACCAGAATAAAGGAAATAATAAAGATTAGAGCAGAAATAAACGAAATAGAGAATAGAAAAACAATAGAATCAACAAGACCAAAAGTTGGTTCTTTGAAAAAAATCAACAAAATTGACAAACCGTTGGCCAAACTGATGAAACAAAAACAAGAGAGGAAGCAAAATAACCCAAATAAGAAGTGAGATGGGTGATATCACAACAGACCCAACTGAAATAAAAAGGATCATAACAGAATACTATGAAAAACTGTACTCCAACAAATTTGAAAACCTAGAGGAAAAGGACAAATTTCTAGAAACACACTACCTACATAAACTAAAACAAACTGAGGTAGAAAATATGAACAGACCCATAACAAAAGAACAGATTGAAGAGATTTAAAAAAAAATCTCCCCCTGTTAAAAAAAAAAAAACAAAAAACAAAAAAACCTGGCCTGGACAGCTTCACTAGAGTATTCTACCAAACTTTCAGAGAAGAGCTAACACTATAATACTCAAGATATTTCAGAGCACAGAAAAGGAAGGAATACTCCTGAACTGATTCTATGAAGCCAGCATAACCCCAATACCATAGATAGGCAAAGACACCACAAAAAAAGAAAATTACAGACCAATATCTCTCATGAACATAGACACAAAAATTCTCAACAAAATTCTAGCCAATAGAATTCAACAGCATATCAAAATAATAATAATACATCATGACCAAGTGGGATTCATACCATGTATGCAGGGATGGTTCAACATTAGAAAATCAATCAACGTAATCCACCACACAAACAAAACAAAGAAGCATATGATCTTACAAATCTACACAGAAAAGGCATTTGACCAAGTTCAGCATCCACTCCTGATAAGAACTCTCAGCAAAACAGGAATAGAGGGAAATTCCTCAACATAATAAAGGGCATTTATACATAGCCAACAGCCAACATCATTCTAAATGGAGAGGGACTGAAAGCATTCCCCTTGAGAAGAAGAACCAGCCAAGGTTGCCCTTATCACCACTTTTATTCAACATTGTGCTGGAAGTCCTAGATACAGAAATAAGGCAAGAAAAAGAAATAAAGGGTATCGAAATAGGTAAGGAGGATGTAAAACTATACCTATTCACAGATGATAAGATCTTATACCCAGAAAACCTCAAAGAGTACATAAGAAAGCTACTGGAATGAATAGAAGACTTCAGCAAAGTAGCAGGATACAAGATTAATATAAAAAATCAGTTGGATTCCTCTACACCAACAAAGAGAACTACAAAAAGGAAATCAGGAAAGCAATACCATTTACAACAGCCCCCAAGATATACTTAGGAATAAATATAAACATGGATGTAAAAGACCTATACAAAAAAA
>NW_004444015.1:6456857-6477617 GCF_000243295.1 Trichechus manatus latirostris
TAAGTGGAAAAACATACCATGCTCATGGATAGGAAGGCTCTACATTGTGAAAATGTCAATTGTACCCAAAGCGATCTACAGATACAATGCAATCCTGATCCAAATTCCAATAGCATTCTTTAACGAGATGGAGAAACAAATCACCAACTTTATATGGAAAGGGAAGATGTCCCAGATAAGTAAAGCATCACTGAAGAAGAAGAAGAACAAAGTGGGAGGCCTCACACTACCTGATTTTAGAACCTATTATACAGTTATGGTAGTCAAAACAGGCTGGTACTAGTACAACAACAGACACGTAGACCAATAGAACAGAATTTAGAACCCAGACATAAATATGTTCATCTATGAGCAGCTGATATTTGACAAACGGCCCAAGTCTGTTAAATGGGGAAAAGACTGTCTCTTTAACAAATGGTGCTGGCATAACTAGATGTCCATCTGTAAAAAAATGAAACAAGACCCATACCTCACACCATACACATAAAATAACTCAAAATGGATCAAAGACCTAAATATAGAAACTAAAACGATAAAGATCATGGAATAAAAAATAGGGACAACACTAGGGGCCCTAATATATGACATAAGTAAGATACAAACCATAACTAACAATGTACGAACACCAGAAGAGAAAACAGATAACTGGGAGCTCTGCTCATCAAAAGACTTCACCAAAAGAGTAAAAAGAGAACCTACAGACCGGGAAAAAAATGTTTGGCTACAATATATCTGACAAGTGCTTAATCTCTAAAATCTACAAGATACTGCAACACCTCAACAACAAAAATACAATCCAATTGAAAAGCGAGCAAAGGATATGAACAGAGACTTCACCAAAGAAGACATTCAGGAGGCTAACAGACACATGAGGAAATGCTTGCAGTCATTAGCCACTAAAAAACCCACTGCTGTCAAGTCGATTCTGACTCACAGCAACCCTAAAGGATAAAGTAGAACTGCCCTGTAGGGTTTCCAAGGAGTGCCTGGTGGATTCAAACTGCAGACCTTTTGGTTAGCAGCTGTAGCTCTTAATCACTATGCCACCAGGGTTTCCCATTAGCTATTAGAATAATGCAAATCAAAACTACATTGAGATATCATCTCACTCCGATAATACTGGCACTAATCCAAAAAAAACACAAAATAACAAATGTTGGAGAGGTTGTGAGGAGATTGGAACTCTTATGCCCTACTGGTGGGAATGTAAAATGGTACAACCACTTTGGAAAACAATATGTCGCTTCCTGAAAAAGTTAGAAATTCCATACAATCCAGAAATCCCACTCCCAGGAATATACCCCAGAGAAATAAGAACTGTCACACGAATAGACATATGCACACCAATATTCACTGCAGCACTATTCACAACAACAAAAAGATGGAAACAACCTAAGTGCCCATCAAAAGATGAATGGATAAACAAATTATGGTACACATACACAATGGAATACTATGCAACGATAAAGAACAATGATGAATCCTCAAAACATCTCACAACATGGATGAATCTGGAGGGCATTTTGGAGTGATTTAGTCAGTCACAAAAGGACAAATATTGTATGAGACCACTATTATAAAAACTCAAGGAAAGGTTTACATACAGAAAAAAGCATTTTTTGATGCTTATGAGGGTAGGGAGGGAGGAGAAAGGGAAATCACTAACTAGGTAGTAGACAAGTGCCAACTTCGGTTAAGGGAAGGACAACACATAACACAGGAGAAGTCAGCACAACCAGACCAAAGTAAAAGCACAGAAGTTTCCTAGACACATCACACTTCGAGGGACCGAGTAGTTGGGGTCTAGGGCTGGGGACCATAGTCGTGGGGGACATCTAGGTCAACTGGCACAACACAGTTCATAAAGAAAATGTTCTACATCCCACTTGGTAAGTAGTGTCTGGGGTCTTAAAAGCTTGCAAGCGACCATCTAAGATACATTTATTGGTCCCATCTCATCTGGAGCAAAGGAGAATGAAGAAAACCAAAGATACAAGGAAAATATTAGCCCAAAGGACTAAAGGACCATATGAACCAGAGATACCTCCAGCCTGAGACCAGAAGAACTAGATGGTTCCCAGCTACCACCAACAACTGCTCTGACAGGGATCACAACTGCGAGTCCCGGATAGAGGAGGAGAAAAATGTAGAACAGACTTCAAATCCACCAAAAAAGACCAGACTTACTGGTCTGACAGAGACTGGAAGAACACCCGAGAGTATGGCCCCCAGACACCCTTTTAGCTCAGTAATGAATTCACCCCTGAGGTGCACCCTTCACCCAAAGATTAGACAGGCCCATAAAACAAAGTGAGACTAAATGGGCACACCCACCCAGGGGCAAGGATGAGAAGGCAGGAGGGGACAGAAAAGCTGGTAGTGGCAAACTCAAGGTCGAAAAGGGGAGACTGTTGACATGTAGTGGGGTGGGCAACCAATTTCACAAAACAATACGTGTATTGTTTAATGAGAAACTAGTTTGCTCTGTAAACCTTCATCTAAAGTACAATACAAAACTACAAAATAAAAAAAAAATCTCATGGGCTAGGGATTTGGTTGCTATGCAATGCATGTGCTGCCCTTGTTTCTGTTGGCCATGACTGAACCGCTTTGAACCAGTCTGAAGCCCTGTTTTAAACTTGCTTCTGTTGCAGCAGTCTGTGGAGCAATTAATGGTTTTTTTCTGTGTAAGAAAGTCCAAGATCTGATATATAAAAAAATCTAGGGAAAGGTAAATAGCTTAATACCTTCCTCAGGGGTGGGTGATATGAAAGCCAAGGAGTGTTGAATGGAGAAAAAACAGAAACTACAGCAAAACTTGTTCTAAAACTATTTGGTGATAGAGGAAAATGTGACTTACAGATTCTAAGTTTTATCCTCTGAACCACATTATAGGTAAGAGTGAAACAATTGCCTGGTACACTTGATTACTGTATAGATACACTCCTGAAACTAGCAGGCTATCTCTTCTGCATTATACTTTGGGGGTTGGATGCGTGTATCTCCTTCATCATGCTTGTAAAGACACATTCAAAAACTCTGAATTTCTTTTTTTAATTGTTTTAGGTGAAGGTCTACAGAGCAAATTAGTTTCACATTCAATAATTTATACACAAATTGTTCCGTGACACTGGTTGCAATCCCCACAATGTGACAGCACTCTCCCCATTACCAGCCTTAGTTTCCCATTTTTATTCGTCCAGTTTTCCTGCCCCTTCCTGCTGTCTCATCTTTGCTTTAGTGCAGATGTTGTCCTTTTGGTCTCATATGAATGACTGTTCTAAGGAGTACTTTCCTCACGGATGTTATTGTTTATTTTATAGGACTCTCTATTATTTGGCCAAAAGGTGATCTCTGGGAGTTGCTACAATTCCAAGTTAGAAGAGTATTTAAGGGCCATAGTCTTGGGGGTTCATCCAGTCTCTGTCAGACCAGTAAGTCTGGTCTTTTTTGTGAATTTGATTTTTTTCTTCTACATTTTTCTCCCGCTCTGTTCTGGACCCTCTGTTTTGATCCCAGTCAGAGTGGTTGATAGTGGTAGCCAGGTACCATCTAGTTCTTTTGGTCTTGGGTTCATGTAGGCTGTGGTTCATGTGGTCCATTAGTCCTTTGGACTAATTACTCCCTTGAGTCTTTGGTTTTCCTCACTCTTCTTTGCTCTGGATGGGAAAAGACTAATAGTTGTATCTTAGATGGCCGACTGCAGGCTTTTAAGACCCCTGTTGCTACTCACCTAAGTAGGATGTAGAACATTTTCTTTATGAAATATGTTATGCCAATTGCCCTGGATGTCCCCTGAGGCTTTGGTCCCCAGCCCTAGGCCCCAGTAACTCAGTCCCTCAAGGTGTTTAGATGTGTCTAGGAAGTTTCCATGGCTGTGCCCCCTGTGTGCTTTATTGTATATATGAATATAGATGCAGTACAAACAAATGCTGTTGTTGCTGTTAGGTGTCGTTGAGTTGGTTCCAACTCATAGCGACCCCATGTACAACAGAATGAAATACTGCCCGGTCTTGCAACATCCTCACAATCCTTGTTATGCTTGAGACCACTGCTGCAGCCACTGTGTCAATTCATCTCGCTGAGGGTCTTCTTCTTTTTCTCTGAACCTCTACTTTACCAAGCATGATGTCCTCCTCCAGGGACTGATCTCTCCTGATAACATGTTCAAAGTATGTGAGACATAGTTTCACCATTCTTGCTTCTAAGAGGCACTCTGGCTGCACTTCTTCTGATATACATTCGATCGTTCTTCTGGCAGTCCACAGTATGTTCAATATTCTTCGCCAGCACCATAATTCAAAGGCATCAATTCTTCTTCAGTTTTCCTTATTCATTGTCCAGCTTTTGCACGTATATGAGTCGACTGAAAACATCCAGGCTTGGGTCAGGCGCACCTTAGTCTTCAAAGTGACATCTTTGCTTTTTAACACTTTAAAGAGGTCTTTTGCAGCAGATTTGCCCAATGCATTACATCCTTTGATTCCTTGACTGCTGCTTCCATGGGCACTGATTGTGAATCCAAGTAAAATGAAATTCTTGACAACTTCAATCTTTTCTCCATTTATCATGATGTTGTTTATTGGTTCAATTGTGAGGATTTTTGTTTTCTTTATGTTGAGGTGTAATCCATACTGAATGCTGCAGTCTTTGATCTTCTTCAGTAAGTGCTTCAAGCCCCCTTCACTTTCAGCAAGGAAGGCTGTGTCATCTGCTTAATGTAAGCTGTTAATGAGCCTTCCTCCAATCCTGATGCCCCGTTATTCTTCATATAGTCCAGCTTCTCGGATCATTTGCTCGGCGTACAGATTGAATAAGTATGGTGAAAGGATACAACCCAGACGCACAAGGTGAAATGTATATATGCATGTGGTTGTACTCCATACTCTCTGCCCCATGTAGTCTGCATACATATCTACTCATATATTATTGTTTGCTATTATTGTTGTTGCAGGATTGTATAAGTTATAGGATTTACTGTCGTTGCCTTTTATTCTTGCTAACCTCTCAGTATCTTCCCTTGCCTTGGTCATGTTGTGCTGACTTTCCCCATATTGTGTATTGCCTTTCCGTTCACCAAAGTTAACACTTGTCTACTTTCTAGTTAGTGATTTTTCCTCCCTCCCCCTCCCATCCCTGGTAACCATCAGAGAATGTTTCTGTGTGTAAACCTTTTCTTGACTTTTTATAATAGTGGTCTCATACAATAGTTGTCCTTTTGTGATTGACTTATTTCACTCATCATAATGTCCTCCAGATTCATCCATGTTGTGAGCTGTTTCACAGATTCAGATTCATCATTACTCTTTATCGTTGCATAATATTCCATTATGTGTATGTACCACGTTTGTTTATCCATTCATCCGTTGATGGGCATTTAGGTTGTTTCTGAATTTCTTAAAACATGTACTCCCATAAATTTGTTTATAATAATATAAAGACTCAATAATATATTTTAAAATATGCTAAAGATAATGTATATTGAATATTTTGTTACATTTTTTATTTCTGCAGCAGAAAAGATTCAAAAAATTAAAAAGCGTTAGTCTGCGCTGAAAAATACATGTATTATTATAATTCATAAAATAGGATATTGAATGATTTTCTCTCTTTAATTTACTGTCCAACATCATTGAACTGATGGTAAAAGCAAATACCATTTGAAAGAAAATTTACTTTACTCTGTAGAGAATATCCATCATATGCTTGTAATATCACTATTTGGCTGATCATGTTTTCCTTTTCCATTTAGTTAAAAAGAAAACAGCAAAAACATAGTATAGTAACCCTTCTGAAAAACAAAACGCCATTTTTTATCCTCATATTGAATCATCCTCACATTTGCTAGAAGATGAGGATCTTGCACTCACATGTGCCAGTAAGTTCCTCTGGAAGTATTCTCAGTAGAATCTTCTAGGTGCTTCTGGCTTCCTTCATCAGCATGCAGTATTAGAACTAATGTCAGGGAGAGATTTAGAGAGAAAAGCTCAAGTGAAGAAGAACACACACAGTCATCTGTCCCCAGCTCTCTCTTTCCTTGAAAGCCCTCACTCCTGTCAGTACAGGCATAGTTCATTTTTCTCTCTGGGCCCAAATCCCTAGATTTTTCTTTGACATTCAAATGACATAAAAACTGTGAAGACACCTAGTAAACTATAAAGTTCTTACAAAGGCAAGAAGATGGTACTATCATACTTCTTTGATTCTCAGTATATATATATTTTTTTACACTTTAATGTTTATGAATCGAGATGTGCTATAAACTTAATGTGTATATTTAGTGTGGTATTGTTCCATTTTTGCTCAAAAATCTATGACTAAATTAGTGCTACAACTTACAACTCATAATGTTTTGTAATCAAAGAAATAAATGCTATTTCTTAGGCAGTCCTCCCTAGAGGTATCACAGAGGTTGACAAAATGTTAACACACTTAGGATTGTAGTTTCTAATATGCAGTGAATGATCAGAGTTAGACGACCTTTAAGAGAGTGCATGGTCCCAGCAGTAGGCCTCATCTGAAATCATGAGAAGGGAAATTTATTAGAACGCCTGCGCAATTTATATCTTACTACCATATTCCAGTTTGTACAGAAGCCATAAATCAGACATGAATGGATCTCAGAGGTACACAGATCCAATTTCATTTTATAGATCAGTTTTCCTTGTTCATGGTCAGTGAAAGACGGGCAGTATGTGCTCTCTGCTAGGGACAAAGAAGTATTACAATATTTTTACTGGCTTGAAAATTCTTATCTATACCCAAGACATCCCCAAGCTCCAGTAGTTTCAACTGCTTCGTCAGTAGCACCATACTGACTTTCAGTGAGAGGAGGGAACAGATGTGATGACACCATGAGTTCTCAGCCTTTCTGTGGAAAACTAGACATATCTCTTGCAAACATGCCTTTGATTTGTAAGGGATATTTCATTCTTTTCCATAAGTCCTTCAGTCAGCTCTGTTCCAGGCCACTAAAGAATGTATCACTTTCCATTCTCTGCATGTAAAAAAGGCTTCTGAAAAAAACAAATATCTGGAGAAACCATTTCAGCACCAATATACAAGCATTCATTTACTCCCCCAACCTACTGTTCTATGAAACAGTTCCATCGGCCCCAAGTCAATCAGGTGGTAGTGGTGCTTTGCAGATTTCCCTGGCAAGGAAAAGGCTTTGCAAAGTTGTTCTGCCAAAGGACGTGAGGGGCAACTGTGCACAATATCAATAAGCCAAAGGATGGATTTCAGAACACACACACTTTGCTGCATTTATAAAAGTAATTTGGATAATTGTGAGAATTATGTAACTAAGTATGTCATCTAAAAAGTATACTGATTTTATAATTGCCAAGCGAAACATTAAAGACTTAAAGACTGAAACTACTTCCAATTACCTTTATACAATAATAGAACGAACAAAGTTTAAGGCAGAATGCTATCTCCTAGTGCCAGAATTTTAGTTGTTGATAACCTACATAGCAGCAAGGAGTCTATAAACAATTATACCTTATCAATAAGATCTAGGTGAAGCCCTAACCCAGTCTTTTAATAATACAAGTTTCCATTATAGATGCTTTTTATATATGAAATCTTTCTGCAATTTATGCCTAGGGCAGTTACGAATAAAAATTAGTGTCTCAACACTTTTCATTAAAGCATGACTAGTAAAATAAGCAACATCATGATAAAAAGAGAAAAGACTGAAGTTGTCAAGGATTTCATTTTACTTGGATCCACAATCAATGACCACAGAAGCAGCAGTCAAGAAATCAAGCCACGCATTTCATTAGGCAAGTCTGCTGCAAAAGACCTCCTTAAAGGGTTAAAAAGCAAAGATGTCACTTTGAGGACTAAAGTGAGCCTGATCCAAGCCGTGCTATTTTCAATTGCCTCATGTGCATGCAAAAGCAGACAATGAATAAGGAAGACTGAAGAAGAATTGATGCCTTTGAATTATGGTGTTGGCGAAGAATATTGACTATAACATGGACTGCCAGAAAAAAAAAAAAACAGATCTGTCTTGGAAGAAGTACAGGCCGAATGTTCCTTAGAAGCAAAGATGGCAGATTTCATCTCATGTACTTTGGACATGTTATCAGGAGGGACTAGTCCCTGGAGAAAGACATCATGCTTAGTAAAGTAGGTCAGTGAAAAAGAAGAAGACCCTCAATCAGATGGATTGATGACACCGTGGCTTTAACAACGGGCTCAAGCATAACGATTGTGAGGATGGCGCAGGACCAGGCAGTGTTTCGTTCTGTTGTACGTAGGGTCGCTATGAGTCAGAACCAACTCAACAGCACCTAACAACAACAGTAAATATAACCAAACAGGATCGCATTTTGTTCATATATCATCTTCTGAGAAAGGGTGAAAAAAAATATTGCATGAATTCGTTAAGTGGAAAGAACAGTGTCCTAAACTCCACAAAGAAGAGATGAGATGGTGTGATCTTTGGAAATCCCCCCTCCCATTTACATGTATTCTTTTCTGTACAAAGTGCAGGAAGTAGAACAGGTAACCTATAAGGCAAGTTCTAACATCACCTCCATGCATCTATTTCACAAATGAGAAGACTTGGTCTAAGAGAGCAGAAGTATCTCGTCCTGAGCTATTGTGGCTCCAGGAATCCCTGAACATAGTATGTGAAATTTTATGATCCTATGCATCTTCATGTGGAGAAGGCTTTTCTCTGATGCTCTAAGAGGTCGTTGACCCCCTCCCCCAAAAGAGTGAGAATCACTTATCCAAGGCTTCTTCTAGCTCTAAGTGCCTATGATCTATGTATCTAGAAAATCCAAAAGGGATCAAGCAGCTCCATGTGGAAGGCTCATTGTAAGTTGGTTCTGTCAATATACATAGAGATCCTTACGTGGCGCAAATGGTTTGTGCTCAACTGCTCACCTAAAGGTTGGTGGTTTGAACCCACCTAGCAGTACCGTGGAATAAAATGCCTGGCGATCTGCTTCCATTAAGATAACAGCCAAGAAAACCCTATGGAACAGTTCCACTCTGTAAACATGGGGTCTCCATGAGTCGGAATCGACTGGAAGGCAACTAACAACAACAAATCATTATACATACAATTGTTCAAAGAATGTAGTCCCATCAAACATACACACATACATTTAAATTCATCTGACTTTTTAAACCATCTTCCAGGTCCAAACCATGAAGAGAAATTCCCTTATAATGAGGCCCTTCTGAGTAAATCCCCAACGTGCCCATTTTATACTGAAGTGAAAAGAGCAGCGGCCTAGGAAATGATGATCTGAAAGTTAAGTCTCAACTTTGCTACTATTTGGCTGTGATCTTGAGCAAGGCACTTGACAATCTGACCTCGGATTCCTTCTCAGTAAAATGAGAACTATAGGATTATGATAGGAAAATCAAGGTACATTCTTGCCTCAAAGTTGTGTGGTGCAGTTGTAGCAAAAATTCTGTAGTAACGAAGCACTTAATAGTATTGAGCCCTGGTGGTACAGTGGTTAAGAGCTCGGCTGCTAACCGAAAGGATGGCAGTTTGAATCCACCAGCTGCTCTTTGAAAACCTTAGGGGGCAGTTCTACTCTGTCCTATAAGGTTGCTATGAGTTGGAATCAACTCAGTGGTAACGGGTTTGGTTTTTGGTTATAAATAGTATAGTATTCTGGGAACCTAGCCTCTGTTCTCTCACTTTCTTTACAATTTTCATTGTACACTCAGGAGATTACTGCTAAAATATCAAATAAATACCATGGGTCGAAATAGGGAAATCTTGACATATTGTGTAAGGAAGTATATTTAATATATTTCTGAATTCAAATGCTTGCTAAAACCATCAAAAATAGCCAGTTACTCAGGCAATTGTTTTATTGCTGCCATTAGACATTTGAGTACAAGCTGAGCATCAGATTCATGTATAAAAAAACACACTAAAAAAGACCTGATATATAATTAAATGTTGTCTCAATGAAGGTGTCCACAAATTGAGGCACTGAAGAGCAATGATTTTTTAAGGTGTTCAAAATGCCAGTAAGATATAGGAAGCATATCTGAATTTTTATTTTAACCTAGGGAAAAATGTACAGTGCTCATGAATAGGTCTTTCCATTTGCAGATAGGCATGCTAATTTTGCTCATGACAAGTCAGATGCAATATGAACTTTGACAGGTGGTGATTAATAATACAAACTCTGTTGACCCTTGAGTTGACAATGAGTGTTCACAAACAATCTGGGATTATCTAGCCATTTGCAGACAGCTTTGTCACACTGAGAGTGAACCAATTTCTACATATGCTATAACATAGATATTCTTTACCTTGAAGGTTTTGGTATTGGTGTACAGATCTCTGTGATGATATTTTAGCACAGACATACCTCTGCTCTAACCTTCACACACAGGGCAATCTGATCTCTTGAAGAAATGATTCCCTGGCATTCTGGTAAATGTCTCCTTCTATGTGGGCTTCCACAGCACTTCCTTTTCCAAGCACTCAGTATATATTTTTGTAATAAATCAGTGAATGAAGGAATCACTTTCTAGAAACTATTTTAATTACTCACTAAATTGTATACTTCTTATGCTTGGGATGGTGTTTTTGTCATATCTTCAATACCTCATAAAATGAAATCTTTTGTTACTAGTATGAAGCTTATGGACCCAACTTCTGCAACACTGTAGAGAGGGAGGAGGAGCCAAGGTTTGGTCTGAAATTTATCCACTAGAAAGGACTGAACTCTGGGGATACTGAAGCAATTAGCCCAGCAGTGTAGCTGGGTTACACAGCCCAAGAGTCTGAGCCCTGGATCCAAGCTCAACACTCATTTCTGGACCACTGTGCCATAGCACTGTGTATTGGAAGGGATATCAGAGACCTAAGTCCAATAAAGGTATTGGAAAGCCACCGATGGAAGCTCCCAGGCCTGGGGGAGGACCTATGCTCAGCCTTATCCAACCAGAAGGTAGTGGTAACATTGTTGCTACATATTCTGATTCAGTACTATTGACCTGCAGACTAAGTTTCCACTAAGCTGACAACTGGGACCAAAAAAAAAAAAAAATCCATTGCCGTCGAGTCAATTCCAACTCATAGCGACCCTATAGGACAGAGTAGAACTGCCCCATAGGGTTTCCAAGGAGTGCCTGGTGGATTCAAACTGCTGACTTTTGGTTAGCAGCCGAACTCTTAACCACTATGCCACCAGGGTTTCCGACAAGTGGGATAGTCATTGGTTATCCAACAGTGAAGAGCTAATGAAGGCAGGGACACAGTGTCTTGTGATAAACTCCTATCTACTTGCATATGATCTAACAGTTTATAAGATGACCTCCTACTCTGACCTGAGAGGTAGGCACAAAGTAGATGATCGTTATCTATGGAATTCAACTGAATTGAACATTTGTATGATCTAAAATATGGTAGACTTTCCAACTTCTTATGTTGCCTGATTCAGAGGCCTATTATTTGACTGGGAACCATGCATGGATCACAACTGAGAAGCAGGGAGATAAATATCCATAAACTCTATTTCGCATAAACAACCTTGATTGAGCTCCTACTGTTTACAAGGGACTGCGAGAGCCACTGAGGAGTCAGAGATGAAAACTTCCTGGCCCCTGCTCTCAAGTTAGCTTATGGACAAGGGAGGGAAGCAGATAAATAACAAAAGATAACCAAGATATAGCAAAATCAGTAAGCTAGAAATTAGAAGAACCAACACTGTTTTCAAAATCAATGAAGCTCTTTATCTGAAAGCACTTTACCTAGGGATATTGCACTATCATCAATGCTAAGTTCCGAGAGCTGCTACTGTTGCTTCTACGTTTGATCCATATCCCCACAGCACCTACATACATGCTGAATACACTGGACATTTGAAAACCATGATTACTGCATTGTTTTTCCAATAAAACTCTTTATGAAATGTTATGTCAAGTTAAATGTTATCTAGGAAAGGAGCCCTGGTGGAGCAGTGGCTAAGCACTTGGGTGCTAATCAGAAGGTCAGCAGCTTGAACCAACCAGCCACTCCACGGGAGAAAGATGTGGCAATCTGCTTCCGTAAAGATTACAGTCTTGTAAACCTGACAGGGCAATTCTACTCTGTCCTATAGGGCTTCTGTGAGTTGGAATTGACTCAATGGCAATGTTTTTTTTTTGTTTGCTTGTTTGTTTGTTTCATACTATCATGATGATAATATAACATAATAGTTAAGCATGCAGGCTGTGAAGCCAAATCACTTGATTCAAATTCTTACTCTTTTACGTCTACTAGTATGACTTTAATGGCCTTTTTACCTCATCTGTAAATGGGAAAATAATAGTACTTACCTACCTGCACAGGTCGATGTTTAAACATTTCAGGAGGTAGCATATGATCAAGAATCAATGGTACTGAAGGAAGGAGTCCAAGCTGCACTGAAGGCATTGTCAGAAAAACAAGGTTCCAGGAACTGACAGAATACAATTGACATGTTTTAGCAAGTGGATGTAATGCTGGAAGCACTCATTCATCTATGACAAGAAATTTGGAAGACAGTTACCTAGCCAACTGACTAGAAGAGATCCATATCTGTGCCCATTCCAAAGAAAGGTGATACAACAGAATGTGGAAATTATCAAACAATATCAGTATCACAAGCAAGTAAAATTTTGCTGAAGATAATACAAAAATGGTTGCAACAGTACATACACAGGGAACTGCCAAAAATGCAAGCCAGATTCAGAAAGGACGTGGAACAAGGGATATCATTGCTAATGTCAGATGGATCCTGGCTGAAAGCAGAGAATACCAGAAAGACATTTTCCTCTGTTTTATTGACTATGCAAAGGCATTCAGCTGTGTGGATCATAACAAATTATGGATAACGTTATGAATAATGGGAATTCCAGAACCCTTATATGTGCTCATGAGAAACCTGTACGTAAAACAAGAGGCAGCTGTTCAAACAGAACAAGGGGATACTGAGCAGTCTAAAATCAAGAAAGGTGTGCATCAGGGTTGTATCCTTTCACCATACTTATTGAATCTATAGGCTGAGCTGATGATCCGAGAAGCTGGACTATGTGAAGAAGAATATGGCATCAGGATTGGAGGAAGGCTATTAACAACTTAGGATATACAGATGACACAAACTTGCCTGCTGAAATCAAAGAGGACTTGAAGCACTTAGACTGATGAAGACCAAAGACCACAGCCTTCAGTATGGATTACACCTCAACATAAAGAAAACAAAAATCCTCACAACAATGACCTCTATAGGGAGGCTGTGAAGATTAAATGAGTCAACATATGGAAAGGTTTAGAACAGTGTCTGGTTCATGAGAAAGGCCCAACAAATTTTAGCTATTATTATTAAATGTATAATATTATATACAGATGCTTACAAGAACTAGAAGGAGACTTGGACCCATGACAAATCATGGCATATTGGGGTGGTGGAACTGTGCATGAATTTATTCTTTCTTAGTTTTAAAATCCATTAATAGTGCTATACTGTTTAAATAATTTTAACATTTGCTTTAAGAAACTCTTATAATATTTTCTAATAGAAATAAAAACTAACAAATCCCCGACCAAATCTGTGTATGTATATCCATTAATTCCTGTTCTAACCCCAAGGCATTCGAGGTCACTCAATCTCAAGCCTCTACTCCCTCAACCCTCAAGAGCATATAATAAAATTGATGCAGTACACGGGAAGGTGACTACAGGAATATATAAATTAAGTTGCTGCCTATATAGGATGTACTTTATAATGACATATGTTGGAAATGTTCTAAGAATTGTAATTGAAACTGAGTGAAAATCACATTAAATATATGTACCTTTGCATCCTGCCTTTGATATACTGACTCGTGAGCCTTGGTTATTTTCTCTAGATTATACAAAAGACTAATCTGAATACCAGCACTGCAGCCTATGAAATCATGTTTCTCCCATGGCAAGTGTTTTCCTGGAGCCTGGTTTGCTGTCTATGGGGCATCACACCTGATCTGGACCACAATACTTTACAAATAAGCATGCTGTCAGTGTTGTGGTAAATCATCATTAGCTCAAACTCCCAATTTACAGAGTAATATAACATATAACACATAGTATTTATGTATGCCCAATAGCACTTCGAAAATTTAAACTTTTTTTAAAAAGAAAACATTAATTAAAATAATGCACATAATAAGAACAAAAAATAGATGTCTGTACA
Source organism: Trichechus manatus latirostris (assembly GCF_000243295.1). Taxonomy (NCBI): domain Eukaryota; kingdom Metazoa; phylum Chordata; class Mammalia; order Sirenia; family Trichechidae; genus Trichechus; species Trichechus manatus. Next base: position 6,471,044 of record NW_004444015.1, read on the forward strand.
TTATACAAATACATATGGGTCAAAAAGGGATCTATAAAATAAGGCAATTTCTTGCTCAAAGTAATCAGCACAATTTAGTTACTTAAAATTCATTGACCTGTAATCTCTATTTCCAGTCTCCTTCTCTTCTACAAGAGAATGTGACTTTCTGCCTCAAGCCTGGTAGCTCCTGACAAGATTCTAAACTCTGATTCGTGGACCTTAAAGTAAGTTAGCTGCTACCAAGCAGAATGAAGAGATGAAATCTTAGCGAACCCCAGGCAATTAAGGTACCTACTGCTAACTTCAGTCATTGCCACCTGACATTGGAACGGCCCTGCACCAAGCGTCTCATGTCACTTAGATTCTATGAGCGGAGTCAATTTGCCTCCATTTGACCCTTTCCCTTGCAGAGCCTTCTGATAACATAACCCAGGCAGTCACAGATTTTTCTGCTGCCAACAGTAAGAAAAGTAATTGTAGATAGATCGGCTTCATTTATGAGCTGGCAAGCACTGCTGAAGTTTAACTATTCAAGCACATTTAGAACTGGATACTTTGCAATAAACAACTATTAGGCTTGGACCTAGGAAAAGGACCTTGCTGTGAAACACACACCTGCTGTAGCAGGCAATCTTACTGAAAGTGCTTTTTATGTTAATGAAATATATAATTTGTATTTAGGGGATTCTGTATGTCACAATTTTATTTTCCAATGAAATCAAGTGTTAACTGCTGCCATGGTACCAAGACCCAACTGCATAATTTGTGTTATTTTATGAGCTCTTCTTCACAAAATCTTTACATTCCCTATAGCAAGATGTGATTTCACTTATGCAAAAATAAAATGCAATTAACTTCTAATGTGTGTTTCATAATGTGGCCCAATATACAACCACCCACACACACAGAGGAGGGGAGAAGAAGATGGAGAGGACGAGACAGAAAGAGAGAGAGAAATCATATTCCATCAAGCTTTAACTATTTTGCTGAAAAGAAAAAACTGAAATCATACAAGGACAATTTCTGAGCTTTTGGCATAGGCGAACAAATGCCATATTTCATCTCTGAATTTTGTGTGTGGATGTGTGATAAGCATTAAATTTCAGATATGTAAGGAAATTGCTTGGGAAAGTTTTGTAACCCAGCTTTACAAGATGCCGATACATTTCCTATAGAAGATATAAGGGGGGAAAAAAACAGACTGCATGATGCATGCTGTATTTACTGCCTGGACATTTTAATGTTATCTTCAAGATAAATAACATTAATAATATGTGATAAGCAGCAGATAATACACTTAGAAAATCTGAACGCCATCAGATTTCACTGAATTTTAAAGAACCCATCATCACAGATATATATAATGGAAGTCTATTATGGTAGAAACTTGGCAGGGGGCATGAGAGAGAATTCCCAATTTTCATTATTACCACTCTTCGTTTTAATTATTACAATGACTTTGCTTTTCTTTTTTTTTAACATTTCTCTTTTAAGAAAATGTCTTCCTGATAACGCTAATGCAGTCTCTTATGCAGATAATAACATACTGTGACTAGAATTTCTTCCTCTATAAATGTTAAATTATCATCTCTTTTTCCAAAAGAAAACATGTTACATGTGCTTCACTGTGATTCCTCGTAAAAAAAAAAAAAGACAACATCCTTACTTTGAAATACCACAAATTTGAGTATTAGTGTAAAAATTACAACCTTCTTAGCTGGATTATGTCTAGAATAAAGTCTCCTAGGCCACTGCATTAAGCCTAATAATGTCCAAATCATAAAAAGCAGGAACCATAGATTCTTTTTACTTATTAGTCCATTGATTCCTTTTACTGGGATAAATCTCAACTGATAATGGAATAACCAAACTATGATTCGATTCTGACTCATAGCAACCCTACAGGACAGAGTAGAACTGTCCCATAGGGTTTCCAAGGAGAGCTAGTGGATTTGAACTGCCAATATTTTGCTCAGCAGCCGAGCTCTTAACCACTGTGCCACCAGGGATCCATGATTATAACAATGGTTATAATTTACTTAAGGGGGGGGGGAATAGAATAAAATAGTAAAAGTCTGCTAAAATAGTAGTAGATTTAGGTATAGATCAGAGGTGGGCAAATGATGGTCTATAGGCCAAATTTCGCCCAAGGTCTGTTTTTTTATAGCTCTGAGGATAAGAATGATTTTTATATTTTTTAATGACTGTAGAAACAAAAGAAAACAAAGAAGAGTATGATACAGAGATAGTATGTGGCTTGCAAAACCTAAGATATTTACTATTTGGCCATTTATGGAAAAAGTTTGACAATCCATGCCATAAATGATAGATAAGGGAAACAACAACAACAACAACAATCTTCTCATTTCATCAGAAGCTTCTGAATCGTCTGGTTTGAATTATGACCAGTTCCATTTTTCATTTACTTGACTTAGATTTATCCTGAAGAAAACATTGGAAGCCAGTAGTTCATAGATTTTTTTTTCTCCTCAAATTTAACTTTTGGGTTATTATTATTATTATTATTATTATTTTCTGGAGTGTCCCATATCACAGTAGTTAAGAGTTGAAGAGTTTGGCTGCTAACCAAAAGGTCAGCAGTTGGAATCCACCAGTCATTCCATGGAAACTCTATGGGGCCCTTCTATTATGTCGTATAGGGTTGCTATGAGTCGGAATTAATTCATTGGCAACGGGTTGGATTTTGTTTTTTTATATGTACATTGGCATTGAACACTAATGACTGAAGACCAGAGGAGTTGTGGGATGACATCACAGACATCATACATAAAGAAAACAAAAGATCATTAAAAAGACAGGAAAGAAAGAAAAGACTAAAATGGATGTCAGGAGAAAGTCTGAACATAGAGTAGCAAAAGTAATGGAAGAAATGATGAAGTAAAAGAGCTGAAAAGACGATATCAAAGGGCAGCTGGAAAAGTCAAAGTAAAGTATTATAATGAAATGTGCAAAGGCCTGGCGTTAGAAAACCAAAAGGGCAGAACATGCTTGGCATTTCTCAAGCTGAAAGACCTGAAGAAAAAATTCAAGCCTTGAGTTGCAATACCAACGATTCTATGGATAAAATATTGAATGACACAGGAAGCATCAAAAGATGGAAGGGAGGAAAAGTCAACCTGGCGTTACAGACAGAAGCACCATGCCATCCCTCTGAAGCAAAGACTTGAAAAACTAAGTAAAACAGATACAGTCATCAACCCTGGAACCCTAAGCATCAAATGAAAGGATAAAAAACTCGATCAAGCACTGAATACAATAAGAAATGGACAGATAATGAAGAGAGCTATGGAGTAGAGGTCCCCTACCAGCTAACACAACACAGATTCACCATCTTGGACCTCAGCCACCAAGAACAGCGGACAGGGAGTACAGGAAGGCAATTTCATGAAACTCCCAACAGGAGACAGAGCACTTACTCTGCACATCCCATCCTCTCCCTTCCCTCCTGCCTATCTGCACCGTGTGCTGAGCACCACACCCCCAAGTGGCATGAGTGCGGACCGAGACCAACCCTGCACTTCCTCCAGCCCCACACTGCTGACCCCAATTTGTGCCACAAACGACCCATGCCCACTCTCCCCCTATCCACACTGGACCTGCCTAGCTGTACCATCACTGAGCAACCAGCCCTTCCCACCTGGACAAGGAGGCGAGAAGTACTGTGCCCACAGACAAGCAAGCAACAAAATACTCCCAGCCCACCTGCTCAGACATAACCAAATAAAACAAAAAAGCAAGATTAGACAAACAAATCTACAATCAATAAATGAAAATAAATCCCAAATGTCCCAGAGACAGCAGACAACATCAAAACACATAAAAAAAAAAGGACAGGATGGCTCCAGTAAGCAAACAAAACAAAACACCAGATGACCTTCTGGTAGAAGAAAAGGCACTGGAACTACCTGATAGGGAATTCAAAACTCTAATATTAAGGACTCTCCAAGAGATTACGAAAGAGATGAAGGAAAACACAGACAAAAATAAAGAAAATATAGACAAAATAAGGGAAAAGACAGACAAAAGCAATGCAAGAATTCAGGAAAATAAAACAGGAACAAAATGTCAAAATAAATAAACAACTAGAAATCAGACAAAAACAGCAATTAGAAATCCAAAAGATAAACAATAAAAATTTCAGAAATGGACAGTGCAATAGAAGGTTTCAGGAGCAAATTTGAAACAATGGAAGACCAGAACAGCAAACTGAAGACAAATCCTGGATACCTCTTTGTTTGAGGGAAAAAACAGAGAAAACAATGAAGAAACACTGAGAATGATGTGGGACACAAACAATAGCAAAAATCTGCATGTGATCAGAGTTCCAGAAGAGGAGGAAATAATGAAAAACACAGAGAGGATCACTGAAGATTTGCTGACAGTAAACTTCTCTAAAATCATGCAAGATGAAAAGCTGACCATCCAAAAAGCTCAACGAACCCCAAATAGGATAGACCCCAAAAGAAAGTCATCAAAAAGAAACAAAACCAAATCTATAGTGTTGAGTAAATTCTGACTCAGAGCAACCCTACAGGACAGAGTAGAACCACCCCATATGGTTTCCAGGGAGCAGCTGGTGGAATCGAACCACCAGTCTTTTGGTTAGCAGCCAAGCTCTTAACTACTGCACCACCAGGGCTCCAAGGACAGACCCAAAAGGAAGTCACCGAGGAATATCATAATCACATTAACCAAAACCAAAGACAAAGAATCCTGAAAGCAGCTAGAGAAAAACAGAAAGTCACATGCAAAGGGGAAACAATAAGACTAAGGTCTGATTACTTAGCAGAAAACATGCAGGCAAGAAATCAATGTGGTGATATATATAAAACCTTGAAAGAAAAAAATTACCAACCAAGAATAATATACCCTACAAAACTCTCACTTAAATATGATGGCTAAATTAGGATATTTTCAGAAAAAGAAAAATTAAGGTAGTATGTAAAACCCAAACAAAACTTATAAGAATTATTAAAGGGAGTCCTTCATTAGAGAACAAACAACAAATAGTCTGAATCTGTACACAGGACAGCATCAGCTAGACACCAACCTAGGTAATGAACCCTCAAGGATAAAACTAAAAGATTTACAACAGGGAACCAGTGATGTCAATCTGTAAATGACAACAATTTCAGAACAATAAAAGAGGGAATAAATGGTGTAGGCAGAGAATTTTCAAATGGAAAGGAAGTCAAGGCAACATCAAGTGATAAAACACTGGTTTAAACTTACAAAGACAGGGGTAAATTTCAAAGTAACCAAAAAGAAAGTTAACAAACATACTCATCAAAATAAAGAAGAAAAACATAAAATCTCAGTAAACAAAAAATCTACAAAAACAAAAGAAATGAAAAAAAATCCACAAACAAAAAGAATTCAGCACAGGAAAGTAAGAGGAGCACAGAAAATGTCAGCACCACAAAAAAAGCACTTCGAAATGACAGCAATAAACTCATACCTATTGATAATCACACTGACTATAACCAGCTTAAATGCACCCATAAAGAGGCAGAGAGTGACAGAATAGATACGAAAATGGGATCCATCAATACAATGTCTACAAGAGACACACATTAGAAACAAAGACATAAATATATTAAAATTCAAAGGATGAAAAAATATATATTAAGCAAATAGCAACCAAAAAATAGCAGAAGAAGCAATACTAATCTCAGATAAAATAGGCTTTAAAAAAATTCACCATAAAAAACAAGGAAAGACATTATATAATGATTACAGAGGCAACATGCCATGAGGACATAACCATAACAAATATCTGCACACCCAATGATAGGACTCTAAAATACACAAAACACTAACAGCACTGAAAAGAGAAATTGACAGTTCTACAATAGTAGGAGACTTCAACACATCAGCCTCAGTAAAGGACAGAACATCTAGAAAGAAACTCAACAAAGATTCATAAAATCTAAAGGCCACAATCAACCAACTTGACATCACTGACCTATATAGAACACTCCACTCAACAGCAGCAAAGTATACATTCTTTTCCAACACACATGGAACATTCTCCAGAATAGACCAAATCTTAGGCCACAAACAAATGCTCAAGAAAATCCAAAACACTGGGATAATACAAAGCATCTTCTCTGATCACAACACCATCAAAGTAGAAAGTAATAACAGAGAGAGCAAGAAAAAAAAATCAAATACCTGGAAACTGAATAACACCTTGCTTAAAAACACTGGGTAACAGAAGAAATCAAAGATGGAATCATAAAATTCCTAGAATCAAACAAGAATGAAAACACATCATACCAAAACCTTGGGACACAGCAAAGGCAGTGTTCAGAGTTCAATTTATAGCAATAGATGGACACATCAAAAAAGAAGAAAAGGAAAAATCAAAACATTAGCTATACAACTTGAACAAATAGAAAGAGAACAGCAAAAGAAGCCCACAGCGACCAGAAGAAAAGAAATAATAAAGATCAGAGCAGAAATAAATGAAATAGAGGATGGAAAAACAATAGAAAGAATCAACAAAACCAAAAGTTGATTCTTTGAAAGGATCAACAAAATCGACAAACCACTGGCCAAACTGACAAAA
>NW_004444015.1:6477717-6482279 GCF_000243295.1 Trichechus manatus latirostris
AAAAAAAAACAGAAGAGTAAGCAAATAATCCAAATAAGAAATGAAATGAGGGACATTACAACAGACCCAACTGAAATAAAAAGGATCATAACAGAGTATTATGAAAAACTATACCCCAACAAAGTTGAAAATCTAGAGGAAGTGGACAAATTTCTAGAAACACACTACCTACCTACACAAGCACAAACTAAGGTAGAAAATCTGAGTAGACCCATAACAAGAGAAGAGATTGAAAACAATGAAAAAAAAATTCCAACTAAAATAAGTCCGGGCCCAGATGGTTTCACTGGAAAATTCTATGAAACAGTCAGTGAAGAGCTCATACCAGTACTACACAAACTATTTCAGAACACAGAAAAGGAAGGGATGCTTCCAAATTCATTCTATGAAGCCAGCATAACCCTGATACCAAAACCAGGCAAGACACCACAAAAAAGGAAAATTACAGACCGATATCTCTCATGAATATAGATTCAAACATTCTCAACAAAATTCTAGCCAAAAGAATTCAGCCTCGTATAAAAAAAAATACACCTCAACCAAGTAGGATTCATACCAGATATACAAGGATGGTTCAACATTAGAAAGTCAATCAAAGTAATCCACCACATAAATAAAACAAAAGAAAAGAATCACATGATCATCTCAATCAACACAGAAAAGGCATTTGATAAAAAAAACTTTCTGATGAAAAAAACTCTCAATAAAATATGAATAGAAGGGAAATTCCTCAACATAATACAGGGCATCTATACAAAACCAACAGCCAGCCTCATTCTTAATGGAGAGATCTGAAAACATTCCCCCTGAGAACAGGAACAAGACAAGGATACTCTTTATCACCACTCCTATTTAAGATTGTGCAGGAAGTCCTAGCTAGAGCAATAAGGCAAGAAAAAGAAAGAAAGGGCATCCAAATTGGTAAGAAAGAAGTAAAACTATCCCTATTTGTAGATGATATGATACTATACATAGAAAACCCAAAGGACTTCACAAGAAAACTACTGAAACTAATAAAAATATTCAGTAGAGTAGCAGGATACAAGATAAACGTACAAAATCAGCTGGATTCTTATACACCAACAAAGGGAACTATGAAAAGGAAATCAGGAAAGCAATACCATTTACAATATCCCCTAAAAAAATATACTTAGGAAGAAATCTAACCAGAGATGTAAAAGATCGATACAAACCAAACTACAAAACACAACTGCAAGAAATCAAGAGACCTACATAAATGGATAAACGTACCATGTTCATGGATACGTACACTCAATGCTGTGAAAATGTCAATTCTACCCAAAGCAATCTACAAATACAATGCAGTCCAGATCCAAATACCAACAGCATTCTTTAACAAGACGGAAAAACTAATCATTAACTTTTTATGGAAAGGGAAGAGGCCTCTGGATAAGTAAAGCACTACTGAAGAAGAAGAATAAAGTAGGAGGCCTCAAACTACCTGACCTCAAAACCTACTATACAGCCACAGTAGTTAAAACGGCCTGGTACTCGTACAATGACAGACACACTGACCAATGGAACAGAATCCAGAAGCCAGATGTAAATCCATCCACCTACAGTCACCTGATCTTCGACAAAGGCCCAAAGTCCATTAAATGGGGAAAAGACAGTCTTTTTAACAAATGGTGCTGGCAAAACTGTATGTCCACCTGTAAAAAAATGAAACAGGACCCATACCTCACACCATACACAAAAACTAATTCAAAACGGATTAAAGACCTAAATATAAAACCAAAAACTATAAAGATCATAGAAGAAAAAATAGGGTTAACATTAGAAGCCCTAACACACAGCATAAAGAAGATACAAACCATAACTAACAATACACAAACACTAGAATATAAGCTAGATAATTGGGCTCTAAAAATTAAACACTTATGCTCACCAAAAGACTTCACCAAAAGTGTAAAAAGAGAACCTACAGACTGGGAAAAAAAAATTTGGGTATGACAAATCAGACAAAGGTCTAATCTCTAAAATCTATAGGAAAATCCAACACATCTACAACAAAAAGATAAATACTCCAATTAAAAAATGGGCAAAGGATATGAACAGACACTTCACCAAAGAAGACATTCAGGTGGCTAACAGACATATGAGGAAATGCTCCCAATCACTAGCCATTAGACAAATGAAAATCAAAACTACAATTAGATACCATCTCACCCCAACATTACTGCCATTAATCAAAAAAACAGAAAATAACAAATGTTGGAGAGACTGCGGGGAGACTGAAACTCTTATGCACTACCGGTGGTAATGCAAAATGGTAAAACCATTTTGGAAAATGATATGGTCCTTCCATAAAAAGCTAGAAATAGAAATACCATATGATCCAGCAATGCTACTCCTAGGAATATATCATAAAGAAAAGCTGTCACATGATTAGACATATGCATACCCATGATCATTCACTGCAGCATTATTCACAATAGCAAAAAGATGGAAACAACCTAATTTTTCATCAACAGATGAAAGGATAAAAAAACTATGGTACATACACACAATGGAATACTATGCAGTGATGAATCTGGAAACATTTTACAACATGGGTGAATCTGGGGGTCCTTATGCTGAGCAACATAAATCAATCACAAAAGGACAAATACTGTAGGAGACTACAATTATAAAAACTCATGAGAAGTTTTACACACAAAAAGAAACAATCTTTGATGGTTACGAGGGAGGGAAGGGGTGGGGAAGGAAAAATACTAAATAGACAATAGGTAAGTGGTAACTTTGGTAAAGGGTAAGATAGTACACATTACCGGGGAAGTCAGTACAATTTGACCAAGGCAAAGTCATCGAAGCTTCATAGATACATCTAAACTCCCTGAGGGACGTAATTATGGGGTTGAGGGCTAGGGACCATGACCTTGGGTGACATCTAGCTCAATTTGCATACCATAGTTTATAAAGTAAAAGTTCTACATCCTACTTCAGTGAGTAGCATCTGGGGTCTTATAAGCTTGTGAGCGTCCATCTAAGATACTCCACTGGTTCCCACCATGCCTGGAGCAAGGGAGAATGAAGAAAACAAAAGACACAAGGGAAAGATTCGTCCAAAGGACTAATGGACCACAACTACCACAGCCTCCATCAGACTAAGTCCAGCATAACTAGATGGTGCTCATCTACTACCAATGAATGCTCTGACAGGGATCACAATAGAGGGTCCTGGACAGAGCTAGAAAACAATGTAGAACAAAATTCTAACTCACAAAAAAAAAAAAAAAAAAAAAACCAGACTTACTGGTCCCAAAAGCATGGTCCCTGGACACCCTTTTAACTCAGTATGAAGTCACTCCTGAGGTTCATCCTTCAGCCAAATATTAGACAGGCCCATAAAACAAACAATAATGCATGTAGTTCAACCATGTATACTAGACTAAATGGACACACCAGCCCAGGGGCAAGGACAAAAAGGTAGGAGGGGATGGAAAGCTGGACAAACAGAAATGGGGAACCCAAAGTCGAGAAAGGAGAGTGTTGACACCACATCGCCGCGTTGGCAACCAAAGTCACAAAACAGTACGTGTATTAATTGTTTAATGAGAACCTAATTTTCTCCATAAACCTTCATCTGAAGTACAATGAAAAAAAAAAGATACAAAAAAAAAAGATGGGAAGAATACACAGAGTCAGTGTACCAAAAAGAACTGGTTGACATTTCAGGAGGTAGCATATGATCAAGAACTGATGGTACTGAAGGAAGAAGTCCAAGCTGCACTGAAGGCACTGGTGAAAAACAAGGCTCCAGGTACTGACAGAATACCAACTGAGATATTTTGACAAACGGATGTAGCGTTGGAAGTGCTCACTCGTCTATGCCAAGAAATTTGGAAGACAGCTACCTGGTCCGCCGACTGGAAGAGATCTATATTCATGCCTATTCCCAACAAAGGTCATCCAATCGAATGTGGAAATTATCGAACAATATTACTAATATCACAGGCAAGTAAAATTTTGCTGAAGATTATTCAAAAATGGTTGCAGCAGTACATCAACAGGGCACTTCCAGAAATTCAACCCAGAGTCGGAAAAGGACGTGTAACAAGGTATCATTGCTGATGTCAGATGGATCTTGGCTGAAAGCAGGGAATAGAAGAAAGATGTTTACCTATGTTTTATTGACTATGCAAAGGCATTTGACTGTTTGCATCATACCAAATTATGGATAACATTGTGAAGGATGGGAATTCCAGAACACCTAATTGTGCTCATGAGGAACCTGTACATGGATCAAGAGGCAATCATTTAAACAGGACAAGGGGATACAGTGTGGTTTAAAATCAGGAAAGGTGTGTGTCACGGTTTTATCCTTTCACCATACTTATTCAATTTGTATTCTGAGCAAATAATTTGAGAAGCTGGACTATACAAAGAAGAACGCAGCATCAGGATTGGAGGAAGAAACATTAACAACCTGCAATATGCAGGTGACACAACCTTGCCTGCTGAAAGCAAAGAGGACTTGAAGCACTTACTGATGAAGATCAAAGACCACAGTCTTCAATATGGATTGCACCTCAACATAA
>NW_004444015.1:6482379-6490798 GCF_000243295.1 Trichechus manatus latirostris
ATTGCACCTCAACATAAAGAAAACAAAAATCCTCACAACTGGACCAATAAGCAACATCATGATAAATGGAGAAAAGATTGAAGTTGTCAAGGATTTCACTTTACTTGGATCCACAATCAATATCCATGGAAACAGCAGTCAAGAAAGCAAAAGACGCATTGCACTGGGCAAATCTGCTGCAAAAGACCTCTTTAAAGCGTTACAAAGCAAAGATGTCACTTTGAGGTCTAAGGTGCACCTGACCCAAGCCATAGTATTTTCAATTATCTCACATGCATACAAGGAGCGCTGGTGATGCAGTGGTTAGGAGCTCGGATGTTAATCAAACTGTGAGCATTTCAAATCCACCAGCTGCTTCTTGGAAACTCTATGCGGGCAGTTCTACTCTGTCCTATAGGGTTGCTGTGACTCGGAATCAACTCGACAGCAATGGGTTTGGTTTCAGTTTACATCCATGCAAAAGCTGGACAATGAATAAATAAGAAAGACTGAAGAAGAAATGATGCCTTTGAATTATGGTGTTTGTGAAGAATATTGAATACACCATGGACTAGTCAGTAAGAACAAGCAAGTTTGTCTTGGAAGAACTACAGCCAGAATGCTCCTTAGAAACTAAGATGGCTAGACTTCATCTCACATACTTTGGACGTGTTATCAGGAAGGACCTTTTTCTGGAGAAGGACATCATGCTTGGTACAACAACGATTGTGAGGATGGTGCAGGACCAGGCAGTGTTTTGTTCTGTTGTGCATAGATAGGGTTCCTCTGAGTCAGAACTGACTCGACAGCACCTAAGAGCAACAACAACAATTACAGTGTTTTATTAAAATGATGACATTATGTAATAGGATCAGGAGTATCTGAGATACCACTGACATAGTGTTAAATCATTGATCCAATAGGTGTCATAGTATAGTGGAAAAACCACTGGGTCCAGGGCTATAATTTGGGTTCACGTCCCAACAACATTTATCAAGTGTATCTACAAATAACTTAAACTTTCTGAGCCTCAGTGTCTTCATCTGTAAATGGCTGTAATTCTAGTTTTCTACTAGCCCTGTCATGTTACTGTGGAGCTCAAAATTAACAAATCTGTAGTAGCATAAAAATGGTAATCTATTATCTTCCTCATACTTTATAACACTTTGCATCATTTTGATATTCAGAGCATCCCTACAAAGTAATTATTTTTATTCCCATTTAATACAGTTGGGAAAGACTCAGAAGTTAATTGACTGTTCAAGGTCACACAGCCTATAAATGTCAGAGTAGAATTATGTTTTGAACTCACAATCTCTTGATCCAAATCCTGTGCTCTTACAAATTCTTATATAAATGCCTCCTAAAATTATTTTTTTTTAATATCAGATTTTGAGAACAAAGCAAAGTAAGAAATATGTAAAAGGCACTAACAGGGCTTAATACTAGAATTTAGTCTCTTTCTTGAAATGTAACAGACTGAATAAAATATGGGGTCATTCTTAGGATCTTTGAAAATGTACAAATTCAACTAGAATTAATGTCTACAGACTCAGTATTGAAATGAACTTGGTCACTTTTGTAGAGATTCATGTTACCATCACTTGCAACTAACTTTAGATGTAGTCACTTTTAGAGAGATTCATTTCCAGTTGAAGTTGTTTGATTTGATATGCTAACAACACCACCACCTCCAAAAATATTTTAAGGTAGCCCTTGAGGTATGATGAAGCAGGGTGTTTTTCACAATGTGCTTCAAAATCAATATGAGATCACATAATGAAGACATTTATGACAACACAATGTTGTCACATTCTAGTCATATACCCATTGCTGTGGAGTCGATTCCTACTCATAGTGACCCCACAGGACAGAGTAGAACTGCCTGATAGAGTTTCTAAGGTTGTAATCTTTTTGGAAGCAGATTGTCAGATCTTTCTCTCACAGCGGGACTGGTAGGTTCGAACCACCAACCTTTTGTTAGCAGCCGAGCTCTTAATCACTGCGCCACCAGGGTTCCTTCTAGTCTAGCCTCTAATTAGAAGTCTGTGACAAATAACTTTGCTTTTCAATGAATTAATTTTTTAACTTCCATTACAGATTTTCTTTATTAACCTGGTAGTTTACATTAGTATTTTTGGGTTTCAGAAGAACCTTAAGCAACTTGACATTATCACTCTGGAAATGTACAGCTGAGAAATGATCCTTATGTGCATATGTTGTTGTTGTTATTGGGTGCCATCGAGTCAGTTCTGACTCATAGCAACCCAACGTACAATAGAACGAAACACTGCTCGGTCCTGCGCCATCCTCACAATCGCTGTTATGCTTGAGCCCATTGTTGCAGCCACTGTGTCAATCCATCTCATTGAGGGTCTTCCTATTTTTCACTGACCCTCTAATTTACCAAGCATGATGTCCTTCTTCAGGACTGATCCTTCCTGATAACATGTCCAAAGTATGTGAGACGAAGTCCTTCTAAGGAGCATTCTGGCTGTACGTCTTCCAAGACAGTCAAATGGCATAGTTGAGTTTGATTCAGTCGTACCTGTAATGACATAAACATAGATTTAAAATACTGGCTTGAGTCTTTGGTAGCACCTTTCTCCAAAAACTTCAATCAAGCATGCTATACCTTCCAAGTCTAAGTGTATCCATTTTCTACTGTAATCTTTTCCAAAATTGAACAGTTCTTTTCAACATTCACCCTAAGTTTCATTCATTACAGCTGAATCCTATTCATTTTTGGCAGGCTCTCAGGCAAGATAGAACCAAAAAAAAAATCTACTTATATCATTTTAGCTGAAGAAGGGAAAATCTGAAAAGTAAAAATAGGAGCTTGTAAAAGAGGAGCTTACTAAGGAATGCTCATTGAGGAGGAAGAAGAAAGCCCAAGAAAAGATGCATTCCGTCAAGTTCTCTGTCACAAAGTTAAATTTTAAATGTCAATTCACTGTTTGAATCACATTCTGTCCCACTAATGATTTATATTTAACACAATTATTACACCTGTACTTAGGGAATTAGTAGACAACTGGCAATAGATTCCTGACCACATTAATACGAAAAAAGTAATCAATAATAGAAGAGTGTTCATATTGCTATTATTAAGGTTTTCTAGCCTTTGCATTTTAACTTCTGTTTCAGAGATTTATAAACATGTCATAAAATCTGTCTCTGAGCTGTATACCAAATCTCAACAGAGCTGTATTTATTCTCACCAGCATTACTATCACTATGAGAACTTGTACCTTTGGGATAACCTAAAACCCCTTCATCATTTTTGGTGTTAGCAGAGTCAAAGAGGAAATGCACATATTTGAACAGAAAATCTTAGCGCATATATACTCTTTGTCAAAGCCCCCCTTCTTTTTTTCCCTGCTGATTCAAAGGCTTTCATAACATTGCTTCAGCCTCTCAAACTTGTAGAGTAGTAGGTTCATTTTACTAAAAATAGAATACTTCACTGATTAAAACATCATACTCTACTCTTCTCAGTCTATTCGCTATATCCTTATCAAATTATAATTAGTAGCTGACTGATTTCTTTATTTGAAGAGTTCCACTTTTGACACAAAATTTTGGAGATAGGTTTGCTGGAAATGTTTTAGTCAGTTTAGTACAAAGTCTTTCAACAAATCTTTGAAACGTATAGGACTAGTATGGTTATCCCCCTGGTTCGTCCAAGGTCATAGAGACTACCAGTGATTATGTGGTTGTATTAGTTTCCTATTGCCGCTCTACCAAATTACCATAAATTTAGCGGTTTAAAATAACACAAATATATTACCTTACAGTTCTGTAGGTCAGAAGTCCAACATGGGTCTCGCTGACCTAAAGTCAAGGTGTCAGCAGGATATCTAGAGGCTGCCCACACTCCCTGGCCTGTGGAGCCCTTCTTCCATCTTCAGAGCTGGCAACATTGTATCTCTCTGTGCCTTTATTCTGGAGTCATCTCCCTCCGACCACAACCAGCAAAGATTCTCTACTTTTAAAGATTCATGTAATTGGATTGGGCCCACCTGGATAATCTTCCAATTTAAATAATCTCCCAATTTAAAGGTCTTCACCCTATGGGGCAGTTCTACTCTGTCCTATAGGGTCACTATGAGTCAGAATCAACTCGACGGCAACAGGTTAAACTTAATTACAGGATCCTAGGTGGAGCAAGCAGTCTTCACTTGACTATTAACCTAAACGTTATCAGTTTGAACCCACTGAGCAGCACAGCAGAAGAAAGGCCTGGCAATCTCCATCTGTAAAGATTAAAGCCAAGAAAACACTATGGAGCAGTTCTACTCTGTAACATATAAAGTTGTCATGAGGCAGAATTGAATCAATGGCAAAGGGTTTTAACCTTAATTACAACTGCAAAGTGCCTTTTGCCAGGTAAGGTAACATATTCACTGGTTCCTGGGACCAGGACAAGGACATTTTTAGGGGAAAGGGGCATTATTCTGCCTACCACAGTTACAAAGCTGACCTTAGAAGTTAAGTCATCTGGTATAAGCCAAAGTGCTTGAGTCATAGGAGACATTCAATAAATATGCGGCAAATAAATGATATAAATGAATTAATGTAGTCACAGGAATCCAACTGGCACAATAAAGTTGGGGTAGAAGGAAAGTGGTAATTGGCTCCAAGGTGGACTTTTTTTTTTTTAACTTCTTTTCTTTATAATTATCCTTCAGCTTCTTACAATGTTCACTTGATTTTTCTTTCCTGAGATGAAGAAATAATATTCAGTGTCTAATCAAAGAGTAGAAAATTAATAGAAATTTAAATCCAAACCAGTGTGAATTTGACCTGAAAGGCAAACTACCTTATCGCCATTGAATGGTTTCTCCATTTAAGGGAAATTAAGTCAGAGAGGCAAAAATACCAACAGTAGTTTAAAAATCAGATCAATCAAATTAAGGAGAATTTATAAGAAGTCTTTGAAATGTTTACAGAAAAATTCCTACGTTTTCTTTTATTATTAGTATTAGTCTTCACCAACATACTGATTAAAATATTTTAAAGGGTTCCTGAGAGTCGTTCTGTGTAAGAGATGCTAATTATATTCCCTGTTGACTTTTTTCAAGTGTAATTGACATACAATAATCTGTACATACTTAAAATGTACAATTTGAGTAGTTTTGATATATGAATGCACCAGTGAAACCATTACCACAGTCAAGTGTATGAAGGTTCATCACCACTAAGATCTCCTCATGCCCCTTTGTAACACTTTCTCCCACCCCTCCCCGACCCGCTGTCTCAGACAACCACTTACCTGCTTCCAGACACCATAGATTAGTTTGAATTTTCCAGAATTTTATACAAATGGAACCATACATTATGGACTCTTTATTGTCTGGCTACAACCTGTGATATGCAGAAGACACAACATTGCTTGCTGAAAGTGAAGAGGACTTGAAGCACTTACTGATGAAGATCAAAGACTACAGCCTTCAGTATGGATTACACCTCAACATAAAGAAAAAAAAAATCCTCACAACTGGACCAATAAGCAACATCATGATAAAAAGAGAAAAGATTGAAGTTGTCAAGGATTTCATTTTACTTGGATCTACAATCAACACTCATGGAAGCCACAGTCAAAGTAAAAGACCTCTTTAAAGTGTTGAAAAGCAAAGATGTCACCTTGAAGACTGAGGTGCGACTGACCCGAGTCATGGTATTTTCAATCACATCACACGCATGTGAAAGTTGGACAATGAGTAAGGAAGACCGAAGAAGAATGGACGCCTTTGAGTTATGGTGTTGGTGAAGAATACTGAATATACCATGGACTGCCAGAAGAACAAGCGAGTCTGTCTTGGAAGAAGTACAGCCAGAATGCTTCTTAGAAGCAAAGATGGAGAGACTTCATCTCACATACTTTGGACATGTTATTAGGAGGGACCAGTCCCTGGAGAAGGACATCATGTTTGTAAAGTAGAGGGTAGGCGCAAAAGAGAAAGATCCTGTCCAAGAGTAATAATTCATACTCTGTTATAATAAAAGCAAGGAGATTTATTCAAAGTTTGTAAACAGAGTAAAACAGACGCTTCCAAAATGGTGAAGCAGCAGAGGGCTTAAAGGGCAATAACAAAGAAAATGAGGTGCACTATTTTAAGTGAACATTAAAAAATGGATTGGTTACAATGTGTAATAACAGAGCAGTGGGCCAACAGGGGAGTTAATGATTGAATGTAGACAAGATTCGTTTCAGTCTGGAGTACTTGAAACGTGAAAGTTGGCTATTTGGTTAGGGAAGGGTGAGTTAAATTTTAGGTGATTACAGAATAGATTTTCCGAGATGGATTATTTTATTATCATAACTGGCTTAAAGCAAGACTATTTCGGGGAACATTTTACACAAAAGGTTTTAGTAACCAGGAGTTCCAGCAAAATGGCACTCTATGCAGAAGCAGCACACCGTCCCTCCACAGCTAAGATCCGAAAAACTAAGCCGAACAGAAAATACAACAATCCTGAAACTCTAAAACATCAAATGAAGAGATAAATAACTCAGCCAAGCACCAAATGGAGTGAGAAAACTAAGAGAGAATGGAGAGCGAGGAGAGATTCATGCAGAGGTCCCCTACCAGCTAACGCAGTGCAGATCCACCATCTTGGACACCTATCGGAGACCAGCAAACAGTGTGTACGAGAAAGCAGCCTCACGGAGCATCCAGCGGGAGACAAAACAACCGGTAATTGGTGATATACGCTTTCCCACCCCCCACCCTTCTTCACCCCGACTCGGCATCCTCTGCTTCCCGCGGCCACAGTCTCTTGTCCAGGAAACACCTGCTGCTTGGATTCCACACACCCGAAGGGGCGGCTCTCTGAGTGCCATTTGTTGGCTGCTGGTGTTGCTTTTTTCGGCTTCTTTTTATTTCTTCCTTATCTCTCACCACCTCCCTCTCCTTTTGCCCAAATATCTGGCTCCGTGCGCCATCTTTGCTTCTTCCTGAGGGGCTGTAGAGCTCCGGTAATTTGTGATATATGATTTCCCACTCTCTACCCTTCTTTACCCACACTCGGGCTCCTCTGCTTTCCACGGACACAGTCTCTTGTCCAGAAACACCAGCCCACACTGGCTGGCTCTCTGAGTGCCATTTCTTGGCTGCTAGTATTGCTTTTTTTTCCTGCTTCTTTTGATTTCTTCCTTACCTCTCACCACCTCCCCCTCCTTTTGCTCAAATACATGGCTCCGTGCGCCATTTTTGCTTCTTCCTGAGGGGCCGTGGAACTCCATTCGAGCGTGGAGCTGCTTCCCAGTCTGGGCTGCGTGCTGGTGGGATCCCGGGGCTTTTGTTCATTTGTTTGTTTTGAATTGTTCGTTTGTTTTCTTTTCCTTTTCTTGAGTTGGGAGCCCTTTCTGGCCAGGCAGTGCTGCGTGGCAATGAGACGTCCCCCTTGGCTTGCACAGACGTGCAGAGGGATCCCTGAGGGTGTTTCTTTTTTTGTTGGTGTTTTTTTCTGTTTTTTGGGGGGGCATTTCTTGTTTTTGTTTTTGATTTGTTTTCTTTTTCCTCTTTTTCCCTTTTGTCTTTCTTCATTGCTCAGTTTCTCGTCTATCAATATCTTCCTTCTATTTCTGTTCACTGAAAACCTAGCTTTGTATACCTCTTCGCCTTCTAGCCAGGCTTTACTGCAACACCTGAGAGCGACTCCCCCAGACCTCATAGCTACAATGGTGGGATCCCTGGGAACTTTGCGGTTCTTTAACCTTTCTCATTTTTATTTATTCGTTGTTTTCTTTTCTTCCTCTTGCCCTTTCTGTTTTTCTTCATTTCATAGTCTCTCATCTCTCCACTCCAACGGCAAGCTCCCCTACCATTCTTTTTTGTTTGTTCGTATGTTTCTGGATCCTGTTCCTCTCTCCTCTCTCCCATATCCATCTTAGCTCCACACATAACAATCTCACCACTGCATCCTGCCTACATGCACCGTGCGCTTGACATCCCACCACCCAGCAGCACAGGCACGGCCTACTGGAACCTGCCCTGCACTGATTACTGACCCGCTCTGGTGACTGCAGTAAGTGCCACAAACAACCCATCCCAGTAACTCCTCTTCAGCTAGACCTGCCCTGCCGTACCATATCTGAGTGACTGACCCTGCCAATTGGAGAAGGAGGTGAAAAGTATTGTGCCCACAGACAAGCAAACAACAAATAACACACAGTACGCCTGCTAAGACATAGTCAAATTTAAAAAAAGAGGGGCGAAACAAGCAAATCTACAATCAAAAAATGACAAAAATAACTACTGAATGCCCCAAAGACAGCAGACAATATCAAAACTTTTACAAAAACAGGACAGGATGGTTCCAGTAGGCATCCAAAATAAAACACCAGATGACTTTCCAGTGGAAAAAATGTGCTAGAACTACCTGATAGGGAATTCAAATCTCTAATACTTAGAATACTCCAAGAGCTGTGGCA
>NW_004444015.1:6499265-6501303 GCF_000243295.1 Trichechus manatus latirostris
TGTTGATGTGTTGTGAGATTGTTAACCATTGTCATAGGGCAACATCTGTAGTAACTGTTAAATGAGAAACTATTTTGTTCTGTAAGCCTTCATCTTAAGTGAGAATAACAGCACATTTGGAAGAGCATAGTAAATGTCACTAAACTGTACATGCAGAAATTTTTGAAATGGTAGTATCTTTGGCTATGTGTATTTTCACCAAAAAAAAAAGGTTGAGAAGTTAGAGGGTTGACATGTTGTGGGGTTGTTAACCTATGTCATAAAACAACATGTGTACTACTGTTTCATGAGAAACTATTTGTTCTGTAAGCCTTCACCCGAAGTACAATAAAAAAAAGTAAAAAAAAAAGGTTTTAGTAACCATTATGAGCAACGACCTCTAGGGAGCATTTGGCTGACATTCCCTTTGGCTTAGTTACAGAAAAAAAAAAAAAAAATTTCCTTAATGAGTGGGTTGGATTTGTATAAAAGATTTAACAGCCTGTTAGCCTGAAGCAGAATTTAAGATGATGTATGAGACAGGACTTTGGATTAACCACTTTATTTTTGTCAAGTGTCCTACAATTCTGGCTTCATGACAACCCACAAGGAGACAGTGACAGAGTGGTTGGAACAATGGGATCAAACAGCAACAATTGTGAGGATGGCACAGCACCAGGCAGTGTTCTGTTCTGTTGTTCATGAGGTCGCTGTGAGTTAGAACCAACTTGATGGCACCTAACAATGACAATTGTGTAGCTTTTTCCATTCAATGTAATTCATCCATGTTGTTGTTTATATCAATAGTTTCAGTCTTGACAGACTGAAAATGGAAAATGATGGGGAGCTACATGATACTGTGTAAAGGAGTTGGGATGGGAAAGTTGCCTGGTAGTAGCCAAAAAGTGAAGGACACATAAGAACTTGTTGGAGGGAAGTGGGCTAAGTCATATCTCCCTGAAGAATTAAATACAGCTTGGAGAGAGTTTAAGTAAGACACGAAAATACTAGATAATGCTGAAGGGTGGGAAAAAACAGAATAAAACACTGAATGAAGAGTGATTACACGGGGAATCACTCTTTATTATGTGCCCCTCCAAAATTGAACCTGGGGAAATGAGGAGTGACAGGTCAGTTAGGGAAGACTTTTTCTTTGTTGTTGTTGTTAGGTGCCCTTGAGGTGGTTCCGACTCATAGCGACCCCATGTACAACAGAACGAAACACTGCCTGGTCCTGCACCATCTTCACAATCGTTGCTATGCTTGAGCCCACTGTTGCAGCCACTGTGTCAATCCATCTCACAGAGGGTCTTCCTCTTTTTCGCTGACCCTCTACTTTACCAAGCATGATGTCCTTCTCCAGGGATCGATCCATCCCAATAACATATCCAGAGTATGTGAGACGTAGTCATACTTGCTTCTAAGGGGTATTCTGGTCATACTTCTTCCAAGACAGATTTCTTCATTCTTTTGGCAGTCCATATTCTTTGCCAACACCACAATTCAAAGGCATCAATTCTTCTTTCATCTTCCTTATTCATTGTCCATCTTTCACATGCGTATGAGGTGACTGATAATACCACGGCTTGAGTCAGGCGATCCTTAGTTTTCAAAGCAATATCTTTGCTTTTAAACACTTTAAAGAGGTCTTTTGCAGCAGATTTGCCCAGTGCAATGCGTCTTTTGCTTTCTTGACTGCTGCTTCCATGGGTATTGATTGTGGATCCGAGTAAAATGAAATCCCTAACAACTTTAATCTTTTCTCTGTTTATCATGATATTGCTTACTGGCGCAGTTGTGAGGATTTTTGTTTTCTTTGGGTTGAGGTGTAATCCATACTGAAGGATGTGGTCTTTGATCTTCATCAGTAAGTGCTTCTAACTCCTCTTCACCATCAGCAAGCAAGGTTGTGTCATCTGCATGACGCAGGTTGTTAATGAGTCTTCCTCCAATCCTGATGCCCCAGTCTTCTTCATATAGTCCAGCTTCTCAGATAATTTGCTCAGCATACAGACTGAATAGGTATGGTGAAAGGATACAACCCTGATGCACATGCTTC
>NW_004444015.1:6501557-6508407 GCF_000243295.1 Trichechus manatus latirostris
CCACCACCACAGAAGTGTCAGAAGTGCTGCTTTGTCATATCTAAGCCACTAACCAGTTATATTTTCCTCCCAGCACCCCACCACCACCACAGAAGAGTCAGATGTGCTGCTTTGTCATATCTAAGCCACTGGAGAATTCCACTATTCTAAGTAATGACCTGTATAGCCAGTAAATGTAAAAGCCTGGGCCAGAGACCGAGAAGTACCTGCAACATATCCAGACGAAGCTGTGGAAAAATGGTCAGTTGCATAGGGGGGCAAATCTTACACCAAAAGAGTACATGGATTGTAAAAATTATAATAAAATTAAATTGTGAAAAGCCCCTCCTTCCAGGAAATGTGTGTATATCTTTTCGAGTTCTCTAATAGTGTGGAAGAAGGGAAGAGGCAGGTGTATGAGAAGAGAGGGAGGTACGGTTCTGCAAGGTTGGGGGCCAGACCATCAGGTCCATAGTTAGCTAGATATTGGGGATAACGACTGGGTAAACCAAACTCAAAACCATTGCCATGGAGTCAATTCTGACTCATAGCAACCCTATAGGACAGAGCAGAACTGACCCATAGGGTTTCCAAGTCTGTAAATCTTTATAGAAGCAGACTGCCACATCTTTCTCCCACAGAGTGGCTGGAGGGTTCCAACCTCTGGCACTGAGCAATGAAGAAAAACTTCCTCAAAAACATTTTAACCCACTGGCAAGGAGGAAAAGGGCTTGGTGTTTTCGCATGTGTGAGTGGGGTGAGGCAGATCAGGAGAGAGATATAAAGTGTGTGAAGTGACCAGTTCCACCCCCAAAAAATGCATACAAAGAAATTGCCTTCAGGTCCCCTTCCTCACAGTAGTGTGTAGTGAACCCTAACCCCCATGCTGTAAACAACTGAAGAGCCTCAGAAGGAGGAAGAATTCACTCAACCAAAAGTCACTAAGGGCACACTCAACGACTAAAATAATGGTGTATGGAAGCCAGAAACCCAACACTAATTAGGACACTTTCTTGCTAAGAAACCTGGGGTGGAGTAGTGGACTACTAAGAGTAGGGCAATGGGAGTGGTCCACCCCAATGTAGGCAATAAAGGGGAACACTGTCCATAGAGAATTTTAGTAAAAGAATAAAGATGAGTAATAGAAGGTCTTGTTTTTTTTTTTTTTTTTTTGAGTTTCAGATATCTTTAGTGGTTGTAATTAAAGATCCATTAAAAACAGCCAAATATATCACATAAAAATAACATCATAGGCCCATTTATATATATATTTTAAAATTTTTGGTTATTACTAGCTTTGTTTCAACAATTTCTACATGTATAATTCAGTGACATTGACTAGATTCTTCAAGTTGTGCAACCATTCTTGCTATCCTTTTCCAAATTATTCCACTGTCATTAATAAAAACTCAATGCCCCCTGAGAAAAAAATTCCCCTTGTGGGGGGTAGTAGCCTGCTGGGATTTTGAGTGGTATTATGTTCAATATACAGATCAAACTGGGGAGACAGACAACGATTTACAAACCATGAACAAAGTATGCCTTTCAATTTCTTTAATTTCTTCTTTAATTTCAGTGATGTTTTGTAGTTTCCAGTGCAGAAGAGTTGCTCATCTTTGGTCAGGTGTATCCCTAAGTATTTCATATTTTTGATACTACTGTAAATGATACTGTATTGATTTTGATTAACTTTTCCCTTATACTTGTTCATATTATCATGCTTCTTCATGTCTGATAATTTTTTATAGATGCCAAATGTTGTGAATTTTAGGAGCCCTGGTGGTGCAGTGGTTAAGTGCTTGGCTGCTAACCTAAAGGTGGGCAGTTCAAGCTCACCAGGTGCTCCACAAGAGAAAGATGTCGCAGTCTGCTTCCATAAAGGTTTACAGCCTTGGCAACCCTATGGGGGCAGTTCTACTCTATTCTATAGGGTCGCTTATGAGTCAGAATTGACTCGAGAGCATACAAAAACAACAACATAAATATTACTGAGCTTTGCTCTGGCATGCAGTAAAGTTACTCGGAAACAGCTTAACCCTTTTGTGTCTTGCTTTTAATATTTAGTAGGTGAGACTAGAACTGGTTCCGTCTATGGCTAATTATTCCCCACTACTGGGCCCTGGTGGCGCAGTAGTAAAGAGCTCGGCTGCTAACCAAAAGGTTGGAAATTTGAATCCACCATCCGCTCCTTGGAAAGCTTATGGGGCAGTTCTACTCTGCCCTATAGGGTCGCTATAAGTCAAAATCAACTTGAAGGCAGTGGGTTTGGATTTTGTTTATTTGTTTTATTAAGGCAAGATATTTTTGTGTAATCTACACAGTGCTACAAGAATTATGAGTTTTTCCACTCTGGCTGGCTGGAACCGGCATTATTTCTGGCCCTATATGTGCATCAGGTAATGTTCCCTCTTGTTCTTTCAG
The DNA here is from genome assembly GCF_000243295.1 of Trichechus manatus latirostris. Lineage (NCBI taxonomy): Eukaryota > Metazoa > Chordata > Mammalia > Sirenia > Trichechidae > Trichechus > Trichechus manatus. Next base: position 6,503,958 of record NW_004444015.1, read on the forward strand.
ATATTTGTTGTTTTCTTTTGTTCTATTGTTTTTTTTTTCTAGGCCCAAAGTTATTTCCTCACATGCATGCTCTGATCAGTAATCTCCTGAATACTTGAAGCTGCTGTCTCTGTGCAGCTCTTTCCTCTCCAGTATTCTATACAGTGAACTCTAGCTACCTTGCTTTTGCTAGACTCTAAATTCAATCTCCTCAACTCTATGATTAAAAACCTGGTTCCTCCTAAGTCTCCCTTCTCTGCATCACAGCCAGGAAACTCTCACAAAGCAGGCATCTGAGACAACTATAGGGCTCATCTTTTTAATTTCTCATCTCTTATGGATACTTATCTTTCATTGCCTGATATCCAATGTCTTGGAAAACAGTGTTTCATATATGTTTCTGATTTTTTAGTTGTTTCAGGATGGAGGGTAAATCCAGTCTCTGTTACTCTATTTTAGTTGTAAGCAGAAATCTCAAGTCTTAACAAGTAACATTTTTTATTTTGTTAATGTTGATTTGTATTGTCTACATGCATGATCTCATTGAAGTTTCACAACTCACATGGTAGGCATTATTATCATTCCCACTTTTCAGATGATGTAGCTGAGGTTCAGTGAGGTCAAGCAACTTGGCCAACATCACACAGCCAGTAAACAGAAGCAGTTTACTTAAGACTTAATTGAAACCTGTCAGAAACCAAAGGCCCTGGTTTTAGTGACACTGTTATCCTTCCATGGTTCTCAATCGACACATAATTCTCACGTTATCATCAGTGACAAAGAGGACTACAGCCCTTTTTAGGGCATGTAGGGGTATGGTTAATTTTTCTACAGTGCAGACTTTAAATGTGCTTGTTAAGCCAGAAATAATTACCATACCAGATATACTGTATGTTTTGGGTTTAGATAAAAAAAATCTAAATGTCATCTTGTCAAGCACAAATGCCAGCAGTTGTGTGTACAGCTTCCAACAACACAACCTTTGAAAACTTGTTTTTCTTTAATTGAAAAAGATACAAGATCTGTGGGAGTAACAGAATGCCTAATGTTCAGTGGTGCCAAATGCAGGTAAAACAGCTTCGGAGAAACAAGTGCAAATTCGAGGAGGCGGGGTCAAGATGATGGAGTCGTCAGACACTTCCAGTGGACCCTCTTACAACAAAGACCAAAAAAACAAGTGATTCAATTACATATGGCAATCTGGGAGCCTGGAACATCAAAGGCAGAGTTGAGGAACCGGAATGAGTGGCCAGGTGAGGAAGAGGCAGTTTGGAAGCAGCGAGGAGTTGACAGACCTGACTCAGCGAGAGCTGGAGCCCTTCAGGCCTGATCAGCTCTGGGGTGAGTGGTGAGGCAGGCAAGCAGCAGTGCTCAAGAGGCACATTTTCCACACCGTCAGAGAGCCAGCGCCAGAGGGTCTACACAGCCACAAAGAACCAGCGAAAAGCAGCCTTCATCACCGAAAGATAAGTTCTTACGTATGACTTACCACATGGATCAAAAACACCTCCCTTAGGGAAAAACCTCTCTCCCATTTACCTCCCTGCTCCCTGCTCTGCACTGGGTCTTGGACCGGCTTCAGCAGTTGCCCAGTCCCCTGGACCGGAAGTAGGATCTGTCACATGTCTGGAGCCATTCTCCCTGCCTTAGAGAGTGAACAAATTAACAAATGGGAAGAAATAAACTGGCAGCTCCCCTAAGCCAAGAACCCAAGGTAGGCACAGTTCCTTTGCCTAGGCACAGGCAAAAGGGATCCATGGACAGTGAGTGCCTTTCTCCCTGCATAGACTTGTGCAGGCCCACATCAACAGCGTAGACCCTCATTATCTCAGTACAATAGGGTATATACCGGAAGTCTAACTTCCACTGTTTCAGCTGTGAAGTGGCAGGTTCTTCACATTTGACACTGCTCTGCCCATTAAGCAGGGTCTTCATCTACCCACTTCAAGGGCCTGAGGACTAATGGCTCCACCCACGCCACCTAGTCACCTGTGAGAGGGGCCCATGACTAAGAGGTGCCCCCCAGTCCTTACAGCCAACAGCATTAGGTGCTCATAGTCAGGCTACAACACCAACCCGTGTACGTGCTCTAGGGAACAGGGACACATCTTCCTTCTGGACACTTGGGGGTGGCCATCAGCCCCCTCCCTTGCTCACAGTGTGTCCCCCTGCTGCAGCCAGACGCCTGTGCCTACACCAATCACCCATGCCTGTCTAGGACTGTAAGTGAGAGCCTACACCACACACTTGGTGGTGAGCTCACATACCTAGTTACAGATCTAACAACCTGGTGACAGGACGTTAGAGCTTCAAAGCTGCCAATAATCAAACTAGTTCATATGAGCAGCCTATTTGGGCATATCAAAACAAAACAAGAAGCTAGGACACAGTAAGAAATCATAAAATAAGTATAATAACTTACTGATGTCTCGGAGACAATGGTCAATATCAAATCACATAAAGAGGCGATCCATGATGGCTTCAGCAAGCTCCCAAAATAAAGAATCTAGAAATTTTCCAGAGGAGGAAAATTTCTTGGAATTATCAGAGGCATAATAAAAAATATTAATATAAAGAACTCTTCAAGAAATGAGAAAGGAAATTAAGCAAAACGTTGAACACACAATTGAGGAAATTAAAAAGATCAGAGAAGAGCATAATGACAAATTTCACAGGCTGCAAGAATCCACAGAGAGACAGCAATCAGAAATCCAGAAGATTAACAAATAAAATTTCAGAATTAGACAACTCAGTAGAAAGTCACAGGAGCAGAACTGAGGCAATGGAAGATAGAATGAGTGAGATTGAAGATAAAGTACTTGACACCAACTTATTTGAGGAAAAATCAGATAAAAGGATTAAAAAAAATGAAGAAACCCTAAGAATTATGTGGGACTCTATCAAGAGGAATAACCTACAAGTGATTGGAGTACCACTATAGGAGGGGTTAACACAAAATAGAGAGAGAATTGTTGAAGATTTTTTGGCAGAAAACTTCCCTGATATCACGAAAGATGACGAGATATCTATCCAAGATGCGCATTGAACCCCACATAAGGTAGATCCCAAAAGAAAGTCACCAAAACATATTATAATCAAACTTGCCAAAACCAAAGACAAGGGAAAATTTTAAGAGCAGCTAGGGATAAATCAAAAGTCATCTACAAAGGAGAGTCAAAAGCTCGGACTACTCAGCAGAAACCAGGCAGGCAAGAAGGCAATGGGATGACATATATAAAGCCTTGAAGGAAAAAAACTGCCAGCAAAGAATTATGTATCCAGCAAAACTGTCTCTCAAATAGGATGGCGAAATTAGGGCATTTCCAGATAAACAGAAGTTTAGGGAATTTGCAAAAACCAAATGAAAATTACAAGAAATACTAAAGGGAGTCCTCTGGTTGGAAACTCAATAACATCAGATAACAACCCAAGACTAGAACACAGGACAGAGCAAGCACATATCAACACAGATAGGAAAGTCACAAAAGTAAATCAAAGCTAAAACACTGAAAATAGGGAAATGGATGTCAATATGTAAAAAATGACAACATTAAAACAAAAAAGAGGGACTTAAAAATGTAGACATAGATTTTTCATATGGAGAGGAAGTCAAGGTGATACAAAGAAATAAAAGACCGGTATAAACAAGAAAAATAGGGGTAAATATTAAGGTGACCACAAAAGAAACTAACAACCCTACAAGTAGAAATAAAAAAAACTAGAAAAATATAAAGACTCAGCAATCGCAAAATCAACTACAATGAAAAATTTGAAAAGAAAATACATAAAAACAATGCAGCACAGAAAATTAAGTGGAACAAAGACACAGGGAACAACACAGAAAAAAAGACATCAAAATGACAGCACTAAACTCGTACCTATCAGTAATTATGCCGAATGAAAATGGACTAAATGTACCAATAAAGAGACAGAGACTGGCAGATTGGATTAAAAAAAAAAAACAGAATTCGTCTATAAGCTACCTACAAGAGACACAACTTAGACTTAAAGACATAAACAAACTAAAACTCAAAGTATGGAAAAAAATATATCAAGCAAACAACACTCAAAAAAGAGCACCAGTGGCAATATTAATGTCTGACAAAATAGACTTTAAATTAAAATCCACCACAAAGGATAAGGAAGGACATTATATAATGATTAAGGGGTCAATACACCAGGAAGACATAACTATAATAAATATTTACACACCCAATGACAGGGCTCCAATATACATTAAAGAAAACTCTAAGAGCAGTAAAAAGAGACATAGACAGCTCCACAATAATAGTAGGAGACGTCAACACATCACTTTCGGTGAAGGACAGAACATCCAGAAAGAAGCTCAACAAAGACACGGAAGAGCTAAATGCTACATTCAACCAACTTGATCTTATAGACATATACCAAACACCCTACTCAACAGCAGCCAAGTATACTTTCTTTTCCAATGCACATGGAACATTCTCCA
>NW_004444015.1:6509686-6515326 GCF_000243295.1 Trichechus manatus latirostris
AATGGAGAGACTTTGAAAGCATTCCCCTTGAGAACAGGAACCAGACAAGGATGCCCTTTATCACCACTCTTATTCAACATTGTGCTGGAGGTCTTATCCAGAGTAATGAGGCTAGAAAAAGAAATAAAGGGCATCCAAATTGGTAGGGAAGAAGTCAAAGTATCTCTCTTTGCAGATGATATGATCCTATACACAGAAAACCCCAAAGAACCCACAAAAAAACTACTGGAACTAATAGAAGATTTCAGCAAAGTTTCAGGATACAAGATAAACATACAAAAATCAATTGGATTCCTTTAACACCAACAAAGAGAACCTTGAAGAGGAAATCACCAACTCAATAATATTCACAATAGCCCCCAAGAAGATAAAATACTTAGGAATAAATCTAACCCGAGATGTAAAAGATCTATACAATGAAAACCGCAAGACATACTTCAGGAAACCAAGAGACCTGCGTAATGGAAAAACATACCTTGCTCATGGATAAGTAGACTCAATATTGTGAAAATGTCAATTCTACTCAAAGCAATCTACAGATACAATGCAATCCCGATCCAAATTCCAACGACATTTTTTAATGAGATGGAGAAACAAATCACCAACTTCACATGGAAAGGGAAGAGGCCCCATATAAGTAAAGCACTACTCAAGAAGAAGAACCAAGTGGGAGGCCTCACATTACCTGATTTTAGAACCTATTATACTGCCACAGTAGTCAAAACTGCCTGGTACTGGTACAACAACAGATACATAGACCAATGGAACAGAATTGAAAATCCAGACATAAATTCATCCACCGATGAGTAGCTGATATTTGACAAAGGCCCAAAGTCATTTGATTGGGGAAAAGACATTTTCTTTAACAAATGGTGCTGGCATAACTGGATATCTATCTGCAAAAAACTGAAACAATACCCATACCTCACACCGTGCAGAAAAACTAACTTAAAATGGATCAAAGACTTAAATATAAAAATTGAAAACGATAAAGATCATGGAAGAGAAAACAGGGACAACCCTAGAAGCCCTAATACATGGCATAAACACAGTAACAATGCATAAGCACCAGAAGAGAAACTAGACAAATGGGAGCTCCTAAAAATCAAACACTTAGGCTCATCAAAAGACTTCACCAAGAGTCAAAAGACAACCTACAGACTGGGAAAAAATTTTTGGCTATGACAAATCCGATCAGCATCTAATCTCTAAAATCTACAAGATACTGCAAAATCTCAACAACAAAAAGACAAACAACCCAATTAAAACACTGGGCAAAGGATATGAACGGGCACTTTGCCAAAGAAGATATTCATGCCTCTAACAGACACATGAAGAAATGCTCAGGATCATTAGCCATTAGAGAAATGCGGACCAAAACTACAATAAGATATCATCTCACCCCAACGAGGCTAGCATTAATCCAAAAAACACAAAATAATAAATACTGGAGAGGTTGTGGAGAGACTGGAACACTTATACACTGTTGGTAGGAGTGTAAAATGGTACAACCACTTTGGAAATCGATTTGGCGCTTCCTTAAAAAGCTACAAATAGAAGTACCATATGATCCAGCTATCCCACTCCTTGGAATTTATCCTAGAGAAATAAGAGCCGTCACACGAATAGATATATGCACACCCATGTTCACTGCAGCACTGTTCACAATAGCAAAAAGATGTAAATAATCTATACGCCCATCAACAGATAAATGGATGAACAAATTATGGTATATCCACACAATGGAATACTATGCAATGATAAAGAACAACGATGAATCCGTGAAACATAACATGGAGGAATCTGGAAGGTATTATGCTGAGTGAATTTAGTCAGCCACAGAAGGACAAATATTGTATAAGACCACTACTATAAGGACTCAAGAAAAGTTTTAAACACAGAAAAAAACATTCTTTGATGACTATGAGGGTGGGGAGGGAGGGTGAGGGTTATTTACTAACTAGACAGTAGATAAGAATTATCTTAGGTGAAGGGAAGGACAGCACACACTACAGGGGAAGTCAGCACAACTGGACTAAACCAAAGCTAAGACGTTTCCTGAATACAACCAAACTCTTTGAGGGACAGAGTAGCAGGGACAGGGGTCTGAGGACCATGCTTTCAGGGGACATCTAGGTCAACTGGCATAATAAAGCTTATTAAGAAAATGTTCTGCATCCTACTTTGGTGAGTGGCCACTGGGGTCTTAAAAGCTTGCAAGTGGCCATCTGACTTGCATCAGTTTGTCCCAACCACCTGGAGTAAAGGAGAATGAAGCACACCAAAGACACAAGGAAAGTATTAGCCCAAGAGACAGAAAGGGCCACGTAAACCAGAGACTTCATCAGCCTGAGACCAGAAGAACTAGATGGTGCCTGGCTACCACCAATGATGGCCCTGACAGGGAACACAACAGAGTCCCTGATGGAGCGGGGGAAGGGTAGGATGCAGAACTCAAATTCTAGTAAAAAGATCAGACTTAACGGTCTGACTGAGACTGGAGGAACCCCAGAAAGCATGGCCCCCGGACTCTCTGTCAACTCAGAACTAAAATAATTCCCGAGGCCAACTCTTCAGACAAAGATTAGACTGGACTATAAGACACAAAATGATACTCGTGAAGAGTGTGCCTCTTAGCTCAAGTAGATACAAGTGACTAAATGGGCAGCTTCTGTCCAGAAGTGAGATGGGAAGGCAGAGAGGGTTAGGAGCTGATTGAATGGACATGGGGAATCAGGGGTGGAAAGGAGGAGTGTGCTGTCACTGTATGGCGAGAGCAATTCGAGCCACATAACAATGTATGTATAAATTTTTGTATGGGAAAAAATAAAAACAAATAAATGAAAAGTAGAGAGAAAAAAAGTGCCAATTTGAAAGTTGCACCTGGGGCTTAGCAGTAAGAGTGTGTCATTTAATTCATAACAAATGACCCAGAGTCTCTAAAACACTTTACTCCACCAAAAAAAGTGGTTTGGATGGAGCTGGCAGCTGCCACTGAACAGACTGGCTCCAAAAGTTCCAGCGATGTGGACAGAATGGCAAATGGGGCCAGGGATATGGAGAAGTAAGTTGCCCAAAGGCTCAGCAGAGACTGGAGAGTTTGCACTGGTAAAGCAAGATATAGCAGACAAGTCTGAGGGATTTGGGATCAATATGAAAGCTTGTTCAGATTGGTGCCCTGTTGGACCAATTCTTTGTGCCTAAATAGAGCACTAATGATCTGAAAGAAAATAAACCTCTGAGGTGCAGCTAGTTTCGTCATTTTGTGACCTGAAGGTAAGAGTAACCAACAGGGAAATGGCATAAGTCTTTCACATCCAGGTGACCCTCAACACTGCTGCCAGTGTGATCTTTCTGAACACCAGTCTGACTGTGTCATTTCCCTGCCTAAAAACTTTCACTGTCCCTTTAGCATATCATACAAGATCCTCAACAGTCCGGCATCTGCCCTTGCCTTATGTCTTATGATGACCTCATGCCTCACACATATTAAACTTTCTGATGTTCCCCAAATAAGTCATGCTATTAGATGCCAACGTGCCTTTGCTTACCTGCTCTTTTTCTGCCTGGACTGCACTGTACCCACTTACCTTCCTAGAAGATCTTCCTTATCCTTCAAATGATAGCTTAAAAGTAAAAATGCCATACTTTCTCCTGATGCTGCCATAATACCTAGCCCTTTCCTCAATATTGCCCTCATCATACTGCACATATGTATTTACTTTTCCACCTCATCTATTATACTGTAAGCTCCTGGAAGGCAAAGGATATAATCCCCAGGCCATGTTGAATAGGAATAATGATAGATAAGTAGGTAAGTTAGTAAGAAGGAAAAAAGGAAGGCAGGCAGGAAGAATGGACAGACTGGGAAAGGATATACTTGAATTTTTTTTTAAACGTTGATAAATATTATAATAATGTATGGAGCCCTGGTGGTGTAGTGGTTAAGCATTTGGCTGCTAACCAAAAGGCTGGCAGTTCGAATCCACCAGCCCCCCCGCCCCCGCTTGGAAACCTTATAGGGCAGTTCTATTCTGTCCTATAGAGTCGCTATGAGTCGGAATTGACTTGACAGCAACAGGTTTTAAAGGATGTTTAAAAACAGGGAAGAGTACTAAGGCAATTATCAAATGAAAAATGCCAGAAGTCATCCAGAACACCCAGAAGACACATTTGTCCTATTAGGTTGATGAGAAGACTCAAAATTATTTTCACGTAGCTTTCATTGACTCTGACCATTTTTCCTTGTTTTATTTTTCTCTGTTGGCAACATTTTTATATGTATTGGCAACATGGAGTACAAAATTACAGAGAAATTTTCATTAAATAATAGCTAATACGGGGTCACTCATAAATAAAGTCCATATATATTTATATTGTAATATAATATAGTCAATAAGAAATTTCTTATTTGAGGTATCATTTGGTAAAGACTTTGTGAAGTTGAGCTCACTGCTGTCTTGACTTCCAAGAGGACAGAATAAAATGTCATTGTGAGCTTCAGGCAGTGTATATTAACATTCAATACTAAGAAAAACATGGCTTTACATGAGTTGCAATTCTAGGACAATAATAAAGTCAAGAAATAAAAAACACATTGATAAAAGGACCCTTAAAAATCACCTAGTTATGAGATAAACTCTTCACTTATTAGATGAGAAACTTAAATCCAAGGGAAGTTAACTGACCTGTCCAAAACCATACAGTGAATTGACAGGGAAGTAGAAACAAAAAACTCAATATGGTCCTGGCGCAGTTCTGATCTCAAATTCCTTTAAGCACCTTGCAGTTAACAGAAATGACTGAATTGATTCAGATACAAAGCAAAGAGGAGTGGTAGGCATGGAGGTGATCTGGAGAATAAATGCCCCGTATAAAAGGAGCAGCAACTACTAAGCATCACCTGGTGGTTTCCATATGCTGTCTGGCATTCTGATTAATTGTAGAGGAGCCAGCAATCCATATATTTGTGTGACAGCTATTGTGTTTTTATAATTGATTTAAATATTGAGCATGCCTACAAAAACCTTCCGCAGGTCATTTTTGTCCATGAGCCACCTATATTGTCACTGACAGTGTGCACAGATATGATACCACAGGAGCATGGCTGACAAGGAGTAAAGTTAACATATAAAGATTTTAATCCTTTAAAAGCCCTCAGAGTGCATCAGTTACTAAAATAAGCACTTTGGTTATTAGGCTATGAAATATTCCTCCTTACAAAATGGTTCACTTCGGTTTCCCTTAGTGAATTCTGCTAGTGCATTCAAAAGAGAATTCTATTTCATGATGGGATTGATATGCACAAAGCTTTTCAGTAGCACATCTACCAAGTAAATAGAAATATATCTGCACTTTTCAATAACAATCTAGATTTAGCATTAAAACTGTATACTGAGTCCTAACCTGGTTTTAACCTTCTTCCTATCAATAATAAAAAGAAATAATTTTCAGCTTATGTGTTTAACTATAAAATCTCTCATATCTTTGAAATTTACATCTTTTTTATTGTACTTCAGGTGAAGGTTTACAGAACAAATAGTTTCTCATTAAACAGTAGTACACATATTGTTTTATGACATTGGTTAACAACCCCACGACATGTCAACCCTCTAACTTCTTGACTTTTTTTTTTTTGGT
>NW_004444015.1:6515426-6521152 GCF_000243295.1 Trichechus manatus latirostris
CATCTGGTGTTTTATTTTGGACCCCTACTGGAACCATCCTGTCCTATTTTTGTAATTGTTTTTATATTGTCTGCTGTCTTCAGGGCATTCAGTTGTTATTTTTCTCATTTATTGATTGTAGATTTGTTTATTTCATTTTTTTTTTAATTTGGCTATGTCTGAGCAGGCGGGCTGTGTGTTCTTTGTTGTTTGCTCGTCTGTGGGCAAGATTCTTTTTGCCTCTTCTCCAATTGGCATGGTCAGTCGCTCAGATATGGTACAGCTGGGCAGCTCTAGCTGAAGAGGAGTTACTGGGATGGGTTGTTTGTGGCACTTACTAGAGCCGCCAGGGTGGGTCGGTAATCAGTGCAGGGCAGGTTCCAATGGGCCGTGCCTGTGTTGCTTGGTGGTGTGATGTTAAGCGCATGGTGCAGTTGGCAGGATGAAGTGGGGAGATTGTTATGTGTGGAGCTAAGATGGATATGGGAGAGAGAAGAGTGTAACAGGAGCCAAAAACATACAAACAAACAAAAAAGATTGCTAGGGGAGCTTGCTGTTGGCGTGGAGAGATGAGAGACTATGAAATGGAGAAAAACAAAAAGGGGAAGAAGAAGAAAAAAAAAGAAAAGAATGAATAAATAAAAATCAGAAAGGAAAAAGAACAGCAAAGCTCCCAGGGATCCCACAGGTGTGGCTGTAAGTTCTGGGGAAGTTGTTCTCAGATGTTTTAGTACAGCTGGGCTAGAAAGCATAGAGGTATACAACGCCAGGTATTCAGAGAACAGAAAGAGAAGGAAGGTATAGAGAGGCGAGAAACTGAGTAATGAAGAAAGACAAAAAGGGAAAAAGAGGGAAAACAAAACAAAACAATTTAAAAAAAAAGAAAAGCCCCCCAAAAAACAGAAAAAGAAAACAAAAACAAAAAAACCCCAAAAATAAATGCCCTCAGGGATCCCTCTGCATGTCTGCACAAGCCGAGGGGGTAGGTTCCTAGATGCGCAGCACCACCCGGCCAGAACAGGCTCCCAACTCAAGAAAAGGAAGAGAAAACAAACAATTCAAAACAAACAAACAAAAGCCCCGGGATCCCACCAGCGTGGCAGCCCAGACCGGAAGCAGTTCCACACGCGAATGGAGCTCCGCAGCCCCTCATGAAGAAGCAAAGATGGCGCACGGAGCCAGGTATTTGAGCGAAAGTAGGGGGAAGTGGTGAGAGGTAAGGAAGAAATCAGAAGAAGCGGGAAAAAAGCAACACCAGCAGCCAACAAATGGCACTCAGAGAGCCGACAAGTGCGGGCGGGTGGAATCCAAGCAGCCGATGCTCCCTGGAGAAGGGACTGTGGCCACGGGAAGCAGAGGAGGCTGAGTGGGGGGTGAAGATGGGTGGGGGGTGGGAAAACGTATATCGAAAATTACTAGTTGTTCTGTCTCCCGCTGGAAGCTCTGTGAAGCTGCTTTCTCATACCCCCTATTTGCTGGTCTCTGATAGGAGTCCAAGATGGCTGATCTGCGCTGCGTTAGCTGATAGGGGACCTCTGCATGAATCTCTCCTCACTCTCCATTCTCTGTCTGTTTTCTCACTCCACTGGTGCTTGGCTGAGTTCTTTATCTCTTCATTTGATGTTTTAGGGTTTTAGGATTGCTGTTTTCTCTGTTTTGCTTAGTTTTTCAGATCTTTGCTGCGGAGGGACGGTGTGGTGTTTCTGCCTAGAGCACCATTTTGCCGTAAGTCCAAAATTTACAATTTTTAATACACATTTCTTCAAATGTTAGCAGGAATAACCAAATGTATAAAGTTATAAAATTTAATTTTAGTGCAAACAGAAATGAATCATATAGATCAGTGATCCTCCAAGTGCCATCAGTGGACCCCTGGGAGTTCCAAGACACTTTCAGGGGGTCTATGAGGTCAAAACTATTTTCATAATTATGAAAAGACATTATTTGCCTTTTTCACTGTGTTGAAATTTGCAATGATGATGCGAAAGCAATGGTGGGTAAAAGTGCAGGTGCCTTAACGCGAACCAAGGGTGGTGGCACCAAATGGTATTTGTAGTCATTGTATTCTTCCCCACCACACATTCACAGCAAAAAAAGCCAGTTTCACTTAAGATTGTCCTTAATGAACCTGTAGAGATCATTAATTTCATAATATCTTGTCCCTTGAATACACATATTAATTTTAACATTCTTTGTAACAAGATGGGAAGTATGCATAAAACACTTCTGCTGAGTAATGAACTAAGATGGCTGTCTTCAGAAAAAATATTTTACAATTCTTTGAGCTGCAGGCTAAACTAGCTGCAGTTTCACATAGAACACCATTTGTTCTTGACAGGCAACTGACTGACAAACTATTATTATTCAGATTTGTAAATCTGAATAATAATTTTCATATCTGAATAATAATTTCACAAATTAAAGAAGTAAGTCTGTCACTCCAAGGAAAACTATGGTATATGTTGCTAATGATAAAATTCAAGATTGCAAGCTTAACAGAGAATTTTCAATAATTTGTGACTTCCCCCAGAAGTTTGACAACTTTCAGTTCTTAAAGCTATTTCTGGAGGTGGGGCTATGATGGCAGAGTAGTCAGATGCTTCCTGTGCTCCATCTTATAACAAAGACCCGAAAAAACAAGTGAATCAATTGTATATGACAATATAGGAGCCCTGAACATCAAAGACAAAGTTGAGGAGTCGGATTGAGCAGCAGGGGGAGGGAGAGAGTTCAGAAGCAACAAGAATTTCCCAGACCTGACCTGGTTGGAAACTTGCAGGCTGAATTGGATGTTACACATGGGCTGAAGCAAGCAGTATCGTTTGGGATGCACTTTCCACATGGGGAGAAAAGAGCAGCAGAGACTCTGCTCAAATCTCCAGAATCAGAGAGAAGGGGCATTGAATTGGCCAAAGACAAGTACAAGTGTCTAACCAACTGCACGGATCAAAAACAAACAAACAAACAAACATTCCCAACCTTGAGAAGTACCTCTCTTCCATTTACTTGCCTCCTTCCAGCTTTGCTCTGGACCTGGTCAAGCTTCAGCGATTGTTGCATCCCCTGGACCAGAAGTAGGACCTGAAACACACCCTGAGCCATTCTCCCAGCTTTGGAGAGGGAACAAATTAACAAGCACGAAAGAATAATCTGCCAACTCCCCTAAGCCAGGAACTCAGTGGAGGCACAGTCCCTTTGCATAGGCACAAGCATAAGGGGTCCACAGACATTGAATGCCTTTCACCCCTGCCTAGAACTGTGTGGGCCCATTTCAACAGCATAGGCCCTCATTAACAGTACAACAGGGTATGTACCTGAAGCCTCTTTTCAACTGCAACAGCTAAAGGATAGTGGCAGATGCATGAATTTTGACACGTCCCTGCCTATTAAGGAGGGTCATCACCTACCCACATCAGGGACCTGAGGACTTGTGGCTCCACCCACTCTACCCAGCATCCACAACAGAAGTTTGAGAATAAGTGGTGATGTCCAGTCCTTAAAGCCAAAAGCATTAGGTGCCCAAAGTCTGGCTGCAAAATCCACCTACTTACGTGCTCTTAGGAACAGGGATACACCTTCCATCCAGGCACTCAGGGGTAGCCGTCAGCTACCTGTCTTGCTCAGCACTTGACCCCCTACTGCAGCTGATACCTGTGCCTACTCCAATTACCCCTGTCCATCTACGACTATAGATGACAGCCTGCACAACACACTCGGTGAACAACGACCTGGACTCATGAGCTGAATTCACACAAGAAAAGTAAATGGACTCCTGGACTCACATACCTAGTAACAGATCTAACTACCTGGTGACAGGACGTGACAGCTTCAAAGATGCCAATAATCAAAGCAGCTCACATGATAGGCCTATTCGGGCATATCAAAACAAAATGAAACAGGAGCTAGGACACAATAAGTAAACATAAAATAAATAAATATAATAATTTATTGCTGGCTCAGAGACAACAGTCAATATCAAATCACATAAAGAGGTAGAACATGATGGCTTCAGCAAGCAACCAAAACAAAGGACAAAGAAACCTTCCTGAGGAAGAGAACGTCTTGGAATTACTAGAGGTAGAATCCAAAAGATTAATATACAGAGCTCTTGAAGATATCAGGAAGGAGATCATGCAAAATGCAGACAAAGCCGAGGAACACACAAAGCAACAGAGAAACTTCAGAAGGTTATACAAGAGCATAATGACAAATTTAACACAACGCAAAAATCCATACAGAGACAGCAAACAGAAATCCAAAAGATTAATGATAAAATTTCAGAATTAGACAACTCAGTAGAAAGTCATAGGAGCAGAATTGAGGCAATGAAAGTCAGAATGAGTGAGACTGAAGATAAAGCACTTGACACCAACTTATTTGAGGAAAAATCAGATAAAAAGATTTTTAAAAATGAAGAAACCCTAAGAATTTTGTGGGACTCTATCAAGAGGAATAACCTATGAGTGATTGAAGTCCCAGAACAGGGGGGAATAACAGAAAATACAGAGAGAATTGTTGAAGATTTGTTGGCAAAAAACAACGATGATATCGTGAAAGACGAGAAGATATCTATCCAAGAAGCTCATTGAACCTACACAGGGTAGATTCCAAAAGAAACTCACCAAGACATATCATAATCAAAGTTGCCAAAACCAAAGATAAAGGGAGAATTTTAAGAGTGGCTAGGGATAAACAAAAAGTCATTTACAAAGCAGAGTCAATAAGACTACACTCAGACTACTCAGCAGAAACTATGTAGGCAAGAAGGCAAAGGGATAACATATATAAATCCTTAAAGGAAAAAACTGTCAGCCAAGAACAGTATGTTCAGCAAAACTGTTTCTCAAATAAGATGGTGAAATAAGGGCATTTCAAGATAAACAGAAATTTAGGAAATTTGTAAAAACCAAACGAAAATTATAAGAAATACTAAAGGGAGTCCTCCAGTTAGAGAATCAATAACATCAGATAACAACCCAAGAGTAGAACACAGGACAGAACAACCAGATATAAACCCAGATAGGGAAGTCACAAAAATAAATCAGAGCTAAACACTGAAAATAGGGAAAGAGACATCAATATGTAAAAGATGACAACATTAAAAAAAAAAGAGGAACAAAATAATGTAGTCAAAGAACTTTCATATGGAGAGGAACTCAAGGCAATCTTAAGAAATAAAAGATTGGTTTAAACTTAAAAAATAGGGATAAATGCTAAGGTAACCACAAAGGAAACTAACAATCCTATACATCAAAATAAAAAACAACAAAAACACAAAGACTCAGCAAATACAAAGTCAACAATAATGAAAAGAAAATACACAAAGCACAGCACAGAAAATTAAGTGGAACAAAGAAACTGTCAACAACATACACACACAAAAAAAAACACCTAATGACAGCACTGAACTCATACCTATCAATAATGACAGTGAATGTAAATGGACTAAATGTACCAATAAAGAAACAGACAGTGGCAGAATGGATAAAAAAAATGATCCATCTATACGCTGCCTACAAGAGACACAACTTAAAGACACAAACTAAACCTCAAAGGATGGAAAAAAATATATCAAGCAAACAACACTCAAAAAAGAACAGGAGGATACCCAAACTACAACAAAGTGATGTTGAAAATCTGAACAGACCCATAAGAAGAGAAGAGATTGAAAAGGTAATAAAAAAACTCCCAACCAAAAAAAGCCCTGGCCCAGATGGCTTCACTGGAGAATTCTACAAAACATTTAC
>NW_004444015.1:6524437-6533870 GCF_000243295.1 Trichechus manatus latirostris
TTTTGAAATGGTGTATCTTTGGCTATGTGTATTTTCACCAAAAAAAAAAAGGTTGAGAAGTTAGAGGGTTGATATGTTGTCAGGTTGTTAACCAACGTCATAAAACAACATGTGTACTTCTGTTTCATGAGAAACTATTTGTTCTGTAAGTCTTCACCTGAAGTACAATAAAAAAAAAAAAGAGCAGGAGGAGCAATATTAATCTCTGACAAAAAAACAGACTTTAAAGCAAAATCCACCACAAGGATAAGGAAGGACACTATATAATGACTGAGGGGTCAATACACCAGGAGAACATAACCATAACAAATATTTATGCACCCAGCGACAGGGCTCCAAAATATATAAAACAGACTATAACAGCATTGAAAAGAGAGATAGACAGCTCCATAATAGTAGTAGGGGACTTCAACACACCACATTCGGTGAAGGACAGAACATCCAGAAAGAAGCTCAACAAAGACTAGGAAGATCTAAATCAATCAACTTGATCTCATAGACATATACAGATCACTCCACTCAACAGCAGCCAAGTATACTTTCTTTTCCAAAGCACATGGATCATTCTCCAGAACAGACCACATATTAGGCCACAAAGCAAGCCTAAACAGAATCCAAAACATCAAAACATTACAAAGCACCGTTTGTGACCATAAAGCCATAAAATTAGAAATCAGTAACAGAAAAAGCACGGAAAAAAATCAAATACATGGAAACTGAACAACACCTTGCTCAAAAACTACTGGGTTATAGAAAAAATTAAGGATGGAATAAAGAAATTCACAGAATCAAATGAGAATGAAAACACATAGTACCAGAACCTTTGGGACACAGCAAAAGCAGTGCTCAGAGGTCAATTTATAGGAATAAATGCACACATCCAAAAAGAAGAATGGGTCAAAATTAAAACATTAACCTCATAAATCAAACAAATAGAAAGAGAGTAGCAAAAGAAGCCCTCGGGCACCAGAAGCAAGAAAATAATAAAAGTTAGAGCAGAAATAAATGAAATAGAGAATAGAAAAATAACTGAAAGAGTTAACAAGACCAAAAACTGGTCATTTGAAAAGATCAACAAAATCGATAAACCACTATCCAAACTGACAAAAGAAAAAACAGAAGAGGAAGCAAATAACCCAGATAAGAAATGATATTGGTGATATCACAACAGACCCAACTGAAATTAAAAGAATCATAACAGTACTGTGAAATACTGTACTTCAACAAATTTGAAAATGTACAGAAAATGGACAAATTTCTAGAAACATACTACCTTCCTAAACTAACGCAAACCGAGGTAGAACAACTAAATAAACCTATAACAAGAGAAGACTTTGAAGAGGTAATTTAAAAACTCCCAACAACAATGAAAAAAGCCTTGGCCCTGACAGCTTCACTGGAGAATTCCACCAAACTTTCAGAGAAGAGTTGACACCAGTACTACTAAAGGTATTTCAGGGCATAGAAAAGGATGGAATACTCCCAAACTCTTTCTATGAAGCCAGTATAACCCTGATACCAAAACCAGGTAAAGACACCACAAAAAAAGAAAAATTACAGACCAATATCCCTCATGAACAGTGATGCAAAAGTCCACAACAAAATTCTAGTCAGTAGAATCCAATAGCATATTAAAAAAATAATTCACCGTGACCAAGTGGGATTCATACTAGGTATGCAGGGATGGTTCAATATTAGAAAAATAATCAATGTAATCCATCACATAAACAAAAAAAGCTGAGAGATGTATGATCTTATCACTTGATGCAGAAAAGGCATTTGACAAAGTTCAACACCCATTCATGATAAAAACTCTCAACAAAATAGGAATAGAAGATAAATTACTCAACATAATAAAGGGCATTTATACAAAGCCAACAGCCAACATCATCCTAAATGGAGAGAGTCTGAAAGCATTCTCCATGAGAATGGGAACCAGACAAGGATGCCCTTTACTATCATTCTTATTCAACATTGTGCTGGAGATTAGAGCAATGAGGCAAGAAAAAGAAATAAACGGTACCAAATTCGTAAGGAAGAAGTAAAAGTATCCCTATTTGCAGATAATATGATCTTATATACAGAAAACCCCGAATAATCTACAAGAAAACTACTAGAACTAATAGAAAATTTCAGCAAAGTATCAGGATACAAGATCAACATAGAAAAATCAGTTGGATTCATCTACATCAACAAAGAGAACTTCAAAGAGGAAATTACCAAACCAATACCATTTACAATAGCCCCCAAGAAGATAAAATACTTAGGAATAAATCTAACCAGAGACGTAAAACACCTATACAATAAAAACTACAAGACAGTACTGCAAGAAACAAAAGAGATCTACATAAGTGGAAAAACATAACTTGTTCATGGATAGGAAGACACAACATCATGAAAATGTCAATTCTACCCAAAGCAATCTACAGATACATTGCAATCCTGATCCAAATTCCAATTACTTTTTTTTAACAATTTGGAGAAACAAATCACCAACTTCATATGGAAAGGGAATAAGTCCCAGATAAGTAAAGCATTACTGAAGAAGAACGAAGTGGGAGGTGTCACACTACTTGATTTTAGAACCTACTATACCGCCAGGGTCATCAAAACAGCCTGGTACTGGTACACCAGATACATAGACCAATGGAACAGAATTGAGAATCCAGACAAATTCATCCACCTATGAGCAGCTGATATTTGACAAAAGTCCAAAGTCCATTAAATGGGGAAAAGACAGTCCCTTTAACAAATGGTGTTGGCATAACTGGATATCTATCTGCAAAGAAAATGAAACAAGACCCATACCTCACATCATGTACAAAAACTAATTCAAAATGAATCAAAGACCTAAATATAAAGTCTAAAACGATAAAGATCATGGAAGAAAAAATAGGGACAATGCTAGGAGCCCTAATATATGGCATAAACAATACAAACCATAACTAACAATGCACAAACACCAGAAGAGAAACTAGATAACTGGGAGCTCCTAAAAATTAAACACTTATGCTCATCAAAAGACTTCACCAAAAGAGTCAAAAGACAACCTACAGACTGGGAAAAAAATTTTGGCTACGACAAATCTGATCAGGGTCTAATCTCTAAAATCTACAAGATACTGCAAAACCTCAAAAACAAAAAGGCAAATAACCCAATTCAAAAATGGGCAAAGCATAGGTACTTCACCAAAGAAGACATTTAGGTGGCAAACAGATACAGGAGGAAATCCTCATGATCATTAGCCATTAGAGAAATTCAAACCAAACCTCAAGGAGATGCCATCTCACCCCAACAAGGCTAGCATTAATCCAAAAAACATAATCTAATAAATGTTGGAGAGCTTTTGGAGAGACTGGGACACTTATACTCTGCCAGTGGGAATGTGAAATGGTAAAACCACTTCGGAAATCGATTTCACGCTTCCTTAAAAAGCTAGAAATAGAAATACCATAAGATCCAGCAATCCTACTCCTTGGAATATATCTTAGAGAAAGAATAGCCATCACACGAATAGATATATCCACACCCATGTTCATTGCAGCACTTTTCACAATAGCAAAAAGATGGAAACAACCTATGTGCCCATCAACAGATGAATAAACAAATTATGGTATATTCACACAATGGAATACTAAGCAACAATAAAGAACAATGATGAATCCCTGAAACATCTCACAACATGGATGAATCTGGAAGGCATTATGCTGAGTGAAATTAGTGAGTCGCGAAAGGACAAACATTATATGAGACCACTATTATAAGAACTGAAGAAAAGGTTTAAACACAGAAGAAAACATTCTTTGGTGGTTACAACGGTGGGGAGGGAGGGAGAGGGGAATTCACTAACTAGAGAGTAGACAAGAATTACCTTAGGTGAAGGGAAGGACAACACACAATACAGGGGAAGTCAGCACAACTGGACTAAACCAAAAGCTGTTTCCTGAGCACAAGCAAATGATTAGAGGGACAGAGTAGCAGGGGCAGGCATCTAGGGACCATGGTTTCACGGGACATCTAGGTCAACTGGCATAACAAAGTTTATTTAAAAAATGTTCTGCATCCCACTTTGTTGAGTGGCATCTTAAAAGCTTGCTGGTCTTAAAAGCTTGCGAGTGGCCATCTAAGATGCATCAATTGGTCCCAACCCACCTGGAGCAAAGGAGAATGAAGAACACCAAAGACACAAGGAAAATATTAGCCCAAGAAAGAAAAGGGCCACATACACCAGAGACTCCTTCAGCCTGAAACCAGAAGATCTAGATTGTGTACAGCTACCACCAATGACTGCTCTGACAGGAAACACAACAGAGTCCCTGATGGAGCAGCAGAAAGCTGTGGTGCAGAACACTCAGATTCACATAAAAAGACCAGACTTAATGGTCTGAGACTAGAGGAACCCCAGAAGACACGGCCTCCAGACTCTCTGTTAACCCAGAACTAAAACCATTCCCGAAGCCAACTCTTCAGACAAAGATTAGAGTGGACTATAAAACATAAAATAATACTTGTGAAGACTGTGCTTCTTAGTTCAAGTAGATACACAAGAATAAATGGGCAGCTCCTGTCCAGAGGTGAAATGAGAAGGCATAAAAGGACAGGAGTTGGTTAAATGGACGTAGGAAACCTGAGGCGGAAAGGGGCTGTGTGCTGTCACCTTATTGGGATAGCAACTAGGGTCACTTAACAACATGTATGTAAATTTTTGTATGAGAAATTGAGCTGTAAACTTTCACCTAAATCACAATGAATTAAACACAAAAATGTTACTTTACTCCATAAATACTTTTCTGAACTGGAAATACAGTTATTTTTCATAAGACATGTCATTTATGTTAACTTGTCTGGATTTGCTGTTGTTATTTTAAATGAAATAATAATTTAACATTTTAAGATCTCAGTTGTAATTTCATATATGGTAAATTTTGATAGAGATAACTCACATAAACAAAAGCTCTTTGGGGTCCTCAATGATTTTTGAGAATATAAAGAGTTACTGAGACCAAAACATTTGAGAACCACTGCTGTGTACAAATATAACAATAAATATTTATTGAAAGCTTAATACTGTTGTAGGAGCTAGGGGATAGTGTGGTGAGAAAGACAGACATAGTCCATAAACTCATAGAAATGATGAGCTTGATGGGGAAATGGACAGTAAACAAGTAAAGCAAAAAAATTCAACAAAAGTTTTCATAAGTGTTATGTAAGAAATAAGATAGAATGAAGTGTTAGTAACTGAACAAGGTCATCTCCTCCCATGCCCTATTTTCATCTGTCCAGCCTCTCACTTCTTTCCCTACAACAATGACCTTGTAGTTTTTACAGCTATTGTTTTTGCCTGCCGAGAATACATTTTCTTTTCCACCAGTAGCAACAGCCTAATTTTCTTTTGAGGAGACATCTTTCCAGAAGTGGGCACGTCTCACTCCTATCAGTACGGGTGCCTCATCTCCCTGTTCACAGTGATTGGTTCAGGCAGGGCTTATGACCCAGACTGAACCAGAGAGTTCTCCTAGTGAACTCATATCAAGGGTGACAAGGACTATGCACAAGCGAGGTAGACAGTACATACCTAAGAATAAAGACAACACCTTGAAAATCAGAGACGAGAAACAGAGAAGGAGATGAAGACATGCACAGGTAAACAGAACAGCAATGAGACCGAGACTGAGAAAGAGACCCAGAGAAAGACAGAGGAAAACAACTGATGGTATTTGTTGTTAATAATAAAATATATTACTTTTTTTTTTTTTGCTTACATTAGTTTGAGGTTTGGTCATCATTTGCAAACTAGAGTGGTAATTAATGCATTCGGTTTCCTATTTCCGGGCAGAAAACAAGTCATCAGAAAAGTACTCCATCAATCACCTATTCTTCCACCTCTCAACTGACTACAGATGCCTTCCCAGCCTCACCTCTTCCCTTCCAATCTCTGAGGAAGAGGTGTCTTTCCTCCAGAATAGGTTCCTTCTCTCCATTGTCCTATAAATTCGGCTATCTGATCTTTCCTCAAGGATCTTGTTCCAGTCATGTTTTCTCTCTTATAACTTCACTCTCTCCTCATTCACCATCTCCTACCCTTTTACCTACCAACATTTTCACATTTTTTGAGAATACATGTGAGCTGCCACCATCAGCACCCCTCATATTCAATCCATTTTGAATTAGGAACCACACTGAACATGCAGAAAGTAACAGAATAATTACAGCAAACACTCATGTATCCACGATCCAGAATTAATATATATGCCCAATTTGCACATTTCTAGCTAGAGATACAGGTGAAACCCTACCTATCTCTTTCCCTCCCCTCATTCCCCAATAGAAGCAATATCCAGAAGTTACTGTTTATATTTACTGCCCTTATTTTCATACTTTTACATCAATATGTATATAACAACAATCAATACATAATACAGTATTTTCATTTTAAATTTTACCTAAACATAAGCACATTGTGCACTTGAATTTATATCTTACATTCCCACTTGTTTTTCTGTTAGGTGCTGTCAAGTCGGTTCCAACTCATAGAGACCCCATGTACAACAGAACGAAACACTGCCTGGTCCTGTGCCATCCTCACAATCCTTTTATGCTTGAGCTCATTGTTGCACCCACTGTGTCAATCCATCTCTTTGAGGGACTTCTCTTTTTCGCTAACCCTCTACTATACCAAGCATGATGTCCTTCTCTGGGGACTGGTCTCTTCTGATAACATGTCCAAAGTATATGAGACACAGTCTCGCCATCCTTGCTTCCAAGGAGCATTATGGCTGTACTTCTTCCAAGACAGATTTGTTCGTTCTTTTGGCAGTCCATGATATAGTCAATATTCTCCAACACCACAGTTCAAAGCCATCAATTCTTCTTCAGTTTTCCTTATTCATCATCCAATTTTCCCATCATATGAGGCGACTGAAAACACCATGGATTGGGTCAGGTGCACCTTAGTCCTCAAGGTGACATCTTTGCTTTTCAATACTTTGAAGAGGTCTTCTGCAGCAGATTTGCCCAATGCAATGCATCCTTTGATTTCTTGACTGCTGCTTCCCTGGGTGTTGATTGTGGATCCAAGTAAAATGAAATCCTTGACAACTTCAATCTTTTCTCTGTTTATCATGATGTTGCTTATTGGTCCAGTTGTGAGGATTTTTGTTTTCTTTATGTTGAGGTGTAGCCTGTAGTCCATAAATTTCAGTTAGTATAATGTTATTTTCAAATTTTTCCATTTAATAGAAATAGGGTTTTCTTTTTCATTGTAATTGCTCTTAGCACTTCATTATATGAATTTACCACAATTTGTTTATCCATTTCACTTTTAGTGGATATATAAAACTGAAATTGCTAGATTATAGGAAGCCCTGGTTGCACAGTGGTTAAGAGCTTGGCTGCTAATCAAAAGGTCAGCAGTTTGAATCCACTAGCCACTGCTTGGAAACCCTACAGGGCAGTTCTACTATGTCCTATAGGGTCGCTATGAGTCTGAATCAACTCAACGACAATGGGTTCGGTAGGGTACTCAGGGTAAGTATATGTTCATTATAATACTTTGTCTTCTCGAGCAGCCCTTTGAAATCTTCTGTTCAGCTCTTTTGCTTCATTTCTTCAGTTTGGTGACAGGCCAACCTATGCTGTTGCTGTTGTTGTTAGGTGGCATCAAGTCAGTTCCAACTCATAGTGACCCTATGGGACAGAGTAGAACTTCCCCATAGGTTTTCCAAGGAGCAGCTGGTGGATTTGAACTGTCCGCATTTTGGTTAGTAGCTGAGCTCTTAACTACTGTGCCACCAGGGCTCTGGCCAACCTATAGGAGATGAAAATTTCCTGTTTCTCCAGCTCCTTATCAATAATTAATAAAATCAGACTTTATTTTATTTTTGCTAGTCTAATGAAATAAAATTGTACAGCATTTCACTGTTATTTTAATTAGTGTTCTCTTGATTAGTTTGGGCATCTTCACATATATTTATCGAATATTCAAGTTTTCTTCTCTGTGAATCAGCTATTAATATACCTTGCTCTTTTTATTGTAGTAAAAGAGTTTATTCATTCAAAAATATTTATTGAGCATCTAGTATGTGCCAAGCACTGTTCTGGTTACTGGGGATCTAGTAGTAAAAAATAAAATAAAATAAAATTCCTGCCCTTATGGAGTTTATATTCTAACATATGAACTATTCAAATATTCTAGATACTAATATAATTACCTATCATATTCCACATATTTTTCCCAGTTTATGGTTTGTATTTCAACTTTGTGATATCTTTTGATTCACAGAAGTTTTAAATGTTAATGTAGTCATAACTATTAATATTATCTTTTATGATTTGGGCTTTTGGGGTTTTATTTTAAAAATTCTCCCTTACCCACAAAACATAAAGGTACTCCCTTTTCTTAGTTTTTTTTAAAATTTTTTAGCATTAATCCATCTGGAATTTTTTGTGGTATGGTATAAAGTGAGGCTTTATTTTTTCCATGCTGTCTTGTTGTGGAGCCCTAGTGGCATCACGGTTAAGCACTTGGCTGCTAATGGAAAGATAAGAGGTTCGAATCCACCAGCCGCTCCATGGGAGAAAAATGTGGCAGTCTGCTTCTGTAAAAATTTACAGCTTTGGAAACCCTATGGGGCAGTTCTACTCTGTCCTATAGGATTGTTCTGAGTCGGAATCTACTCCACGGCAATGGGTTGGGTTGTTGTTAGGTGCTGTCGAGTTGTTTCCAGCTCACAGCAACCCCATGTACAACAGAGTGGAACACTCCCTGGCCCTGCGCCATCCTCACAATCCTTCCTATGTTTGAGTCCCTTTGCAGCCACTGTGTCAATCATCTTGTTGAGGGTCTTCCTCTTCTCCCTGGCCCTCTCCCAAGCATGATGTCCTTCTCCAGGGACTGGTCCCTCCTGATAACAAGTCCAAAGTACTTATGATGAACTCTCACCATCCTTGCTTCTAAGGAGCATTCTGGTGCTTCTTCCAATACAGATTAGTTCCTTCTTCTGGCAGTCCATGGTATATTCAGTATTCTTCACCAACACGATACTTCAAAGGTATCAATTCTTCTTCAGTCTTCTTTATTCACTGTCCAGCTTTTGCATGCATATGAGGCTATTGAAAATACCATGGCTTGGGTCAGGCTCAACTTAGTCCTCAAAGCCCTTCTTCCTAGTCTGTCTCAATCTGGAAGTTCTGCTGAAACCTGTCCACCAGGGGTGTCACTTCTGGTATTTGAAATACCGGAGGCATAGCTTCCAGCATCCTAGCAACACACAAGCAACTACAGTACGACAAAGTGACAGATGAGTAGTGGATTTTTTCCATGTTGTTGTTGTTAGGTGCCATCGGTTGAGTCCCACTCATAGCAACTCCATGTACAACAGAACGAAACACTGCCCTGTCCTGTGCCATCCTCACAATCGTTATGCTTGAGCCC
>NW_004444015.1:6534546-6557933 GCF_000243295.1 Trichechus manatus latirostris
GTCTATGTACAGGTTCCTCATGAGCACAATTAAGTGTTCTGGAATTCCCATTCTTCACAATGTTATCCATAATTTGTTATGATCCACACAGTCGAATGCAGTAGGAATTCTCATAGCTAGCTAACGGGAATGTTGAGTATAGATCAAAGGAAATGTCCATATGTCCCCTAAAAGATATGTACAAAAATCATATTAGTGACATTATTTTAAGAGAAAAAGACTGGTAACAACCCATATGTCCACTAACAGTGCTGTTGTTGTTACGTGCCATACAGTCAGTTCCAAATCACAGTGACCCAACAGAAAGAAACACTGCCCGGTACTGTGCCATCCTCACAACTGTTGTCATGCTTGAGCCCACTGTTGTGTTCCCAAATAGCACTGCTCCATAGGGTTTCTTGGCTGTAATCTTTACGGAAGCAGATCACTAGGCTTTTCTTCCGTGGTGTCCGCTGGGTGGGTTTGAACTGCTAAATGTTGTTGCTAGGTGCCGTCGAGTCGCTTCCAACTCATAGCGACCCTGTGTACCACCGAACGAAACACTGCTCCATCCTGCGCCATCCTCACAATCATTGCTATGCTTAAGCCCATTGTTGCAGCCACTATGCCAATCCATCTCATCAAGGGTCTTCCTCTGTTTTGCTGACCCTCTACTTTACCATGATGTCCTTCTCCAGGGACTGCTCCCTCCTGATAACATGTCCAAACTATTAAGATGAAATCTTGCCATCCTCCCTTCTAAGGAGCACTCTGTTCTTCTTCCAAGATAGATTTGTTCGTTCTTCTAGCAGTCTGTGGTATATTCAATATTCTTTGCCAACACCATAATTCAAATGCATCAATTTTGCTTTGGTCTTCCTTATTCATTGTCTAGCTTTTGCATGCATATGAGGTGATTGAAAATACCATGGCTTGGGTCAGGCACACTTTAGTCCTCAAGGTGACATCTGTGCTTTTTAACACTTGAAAGAGGTCTTCTGCAGCAGATTTGCCCAAGGCAATATGTCCTTTAATTTCTTGACTGCTGCTTCCATAGGCATTGATTGTTGATCTTTGACAACCTTAATCTTTTCTCCCTTTATCATGATGTTGCTTATTGGTCCAGTTGTGAGGATTTTTGTTTTCTTTATGTTGAGGTGCAATCCATACTGAAGGCTGTGGTCTTTGATCTTCATCAGTTAAGTGCTTCAAGTCCTCTGCACTTTCAGCAAGGCAGGTTGTGTCATCTGCATAGCCCAGGTTGTTAATGAGTCTTCCTCCAATCCTGATGCTATGTTCTTCTTCATATAGTCCAGCTACTCAGATTATTTGCTCAGCATACAGATTGAATAAGTATGGTGAAAAGATACAACCCTGCTGCACACCTTTCCTGATTTTAAAACAAGCAATATCCCCTTGTTCTGTTCAAATGCCTTCCTTTTGGTCTATGTATAGGTTCTTCATGAGGACAATTAAGTGTTCTGGAATTCCCGTTCTTCGCAATGTTATCCATAATTTGTTATGATCCACACAGTCAAATGCCTTTGCATAGTCAGTAAAACGTAAGTAAACATCTTTCTGTATTCTCTGCTTTTAGCCAGGGTCCATCTGACGTCAGTAATGATATCCCTGGTTCCATGTCCTCCTCTGAATCAAGCTTTCATTTCTGGCAGTTCCCTGTCGATATACTGCTGGAGCCACTTTCGAATGATCTTCAACAAAATTTTTATGATATTGTAATATTAATACTTTTGTTTGATAATTTCCACATCTGTTGGATGAACTTTCTTGGGAACAGGCATAAATATCGATCTCTTCCAGTCGGTTGGCCAGACAGCTGTCTTCCAAATTTCTTGGCACAGACGAGTGGGCACTTCCAGCACTGCATTCTTTTGTTGAAACATCTCAATTGGTATTCCATCAATTCCTGGAGTCTTGTTTTTCACCAATGTCTTCAGTGCAGCTTGGACTTCTTCCTTCAGTACCATCTCTTCCTAATCATATGCTACCTCCTGAAATGGTTAAACATCGATCAACTCTTTTTGGTATAGTGACTCTGTGTATTCCTTCCATCTTCTTTTAAGGCTTCCTGTGTTGTTTAATATTTTCCCCATAGAATCCTTCTATATTGCAAATTGAGGCTTGAATTTTTTCTTCAGTCCTTTCAGCTTGAGAAATGCCAAGCATCTTCTTCCCTTTTGGTTTTCTATCTCCTGGTCTTTGCACATCATTATAATACTTTACTTTGTCTTCTTGAGCTGTCCTTTGAAATCTTCCGTTTAGCTCTTTTACTTCATCATTTTTTCTGTTTGCTTTAGCTACTCGACGTTCAAGAGCAAGTTTCAGAGTCTCTTCTGACATCCATTTTGGTCTTTTCTTTCTTTCCTGTCTTTTTAATGACTTCTTGCTTTCTTCATGTATGATGTCCTTGATGTCATTCCACAACTCGTCTGGTCTTCGGTCATTAGTGTTCACCGCGTCAAATCTATTCTTGAGATGGTCTCTAAATTCAGGTGGGACATACTCAAGTTCGTACTTTGGGTCTCGGGGACTTGTTCTAATTTTCTTCAGTTTCAACTTGAACTTGCATATGAGCAATTGATGGTCTTTTCCGCAGTCAGCCCCTGGCCTTGTTCTCTGACTTATGATATTGAGCTCTTCCATCGTCTTCTTCCATAGATTTAGTCGGTTTGATGCCTGTGTATTCCATCTGGTGAGGTCCATACATATATCCATACCTATAACCAACTGCTCCAGTACGATCTTTGACTAATCAATTCTATCACCACTGATTTGTATTGTCACTTCTGTCATATATCAAGTTTCTATATATAGATAAGTGGGATCCTTTTCTGGGTCCCCAATTCTGTCTCCTCAGTGTATAGCATCATTCCAGGTAGCACCGCAAAACCAAACCCACTGCCATCAAGTCGATTCCAACTATAGCGACCCTATATGGTTTCCAGGGCTGTAAATTTTTATGGAAGCAGACTGCCACTTCTTTCTCCCATGCAGTGGCTTGTGGGTTCAAACCGCCAAACTTTTGGTTAGTAGCCAACTGCTTTAACCACTGTACCACCAAGGCTCCTCCCAGGTAGCAAAGAGGTCTTCAAATCATAACTGTTGAATCCAAACAAATAATTAAAAATGATAACTCTTTTAATCTTAAGGAAATATTCAGAGATGCACGTAAATATGTAAGTAGTACAATGACTGCCACAGTTTTTTAATAATAAAAAATAAGACTTGTTATAATGAACATACCGAACAATAAAGGATTGGTTTAAAATGTATGCTATATTCAAACCAAGGATCCCTGGTGTCACAGTGGTTAAGCACTCGGCTGCTAGTTTTGCAGTTTGGACTCAGCAGCCACTCCACAGAAGATGTGGCAGTGTGCTTCCATAAAGATTGCAGCCTTGGAACCCTATGGGGCAGTTCTACTCTGTCCTGTAGGGTCGTTATGAGTCAGTATTTACTGGATGGCAACAGGTTTGGATTTTTGGTTTATATTCAAACCATGAGATAAAGTATCTGTTTTGCAACCTAACCTGACAGATATAAATTTAGTAACATGAAGATAAGCTCACAATTTACCAAGTGGGGCAGGGGGGAATTTACAACAATAAGATCATACTTTATTTTAAAATATCACATAACAACACGTTCAGAGAAAAACATCTGAAATGATATACACTAAATTGGTAAAAGTGGTTATTTCAATGCAGTGGGATTGCAGAGCATATTTATTTTTCTTCTTTTCTCTTATTTGTATTTGCTCATGTTTCTAACTGATTTTCCTAGGTAATAGAAAGTTATTTTAATGATTCTATCATTATCAGCTTCCTTACCATAATCATAAAGGGAGGGTATATTACTTAATGTTTAAAGAACTTCCCCGGGGAAGTCAGTTTAGTAGAAAGAACATTTGTTTTAGGTCCAGATAGGGATTGAATTGTGCCCCCTAAAAAGAATATTTTGAAGCTCTAACCCCTGCACTGGTGAATGTGACCTTATTTTGGGAAATAGGGTTTTTTCTTTGCAGATGTTATCAATTAAGTTGACAAAGACATACTGGAGTAGGTTGGGTCCCCATTCTAATATTTTCATTGTGGCCTCTTATAAAAGAGGACACAAACAGAGTCACACACATGGGGAAGACAGGTACTATGTGATGAGGGAGGCAAGTGCACTTATAAGCAGCAATTGACCACTAAGGATTGCTGGCAGCCACCAGACACTAGGAGAGAGGCATGGAATGGTTCCTTTCTCCAAGCCCCAAGAAGAAATCAACAAGACCAAGGCCCTGATTTGGACTTCTAGCTTCTAGAACTGACAGAAAATAAATTTCTGTTCTTTAAAGTCACTGACTTTGTGTTATTTTGTTATGGCAGCCCTAGAAAACTAAAATAATGCCAAACAGACACTTGGTTAAATTCTGTTCCCAGTATTTCCTGGTCACGTACTGCCTCTCAGTCTCAGTTTCTGGATCTATAAAATTGGAATAATTCACGAAAATATTGTGGGGAATGCATTAAATTATGTATATAAAGCAGATAGCATAGTTCCTAGTACAATAAAGAGTAGTGAAACATGATAGCTACTGTTATCAAGGACATGTTGTTAGGTGCCATGGAGTTGGTTCCGACTCATGGTGACCCTATGTACAACAGAACGAAACACTGCCCAGTCCTGCGTCATCCTCACAATCATTGCTATGTTTGATACCATTGTTGCAGCCACTGTGTCAATCCATCTTGTCCAGGGTCTTCCTCTATTTCGCTGACCCTCTACTTTACCAAGCATGATGTCCTTTTCCAGGGACTGGTCCCTTCTGATGACATGTCCAAAGTATGTAAGACTAAGTCTGCCATCCTCGCTTCCAAGGAGCATTCTGGCTGTTCTTCTTCCAAGACAGATTTGTTCATTCTTCCGGCAGTCAATATTATTTGCCAACACCATAATTCAAAGGTATCAATTCTTCTTCGGTCTTCTCCGATCATTGTCCAGCTTTTGCATGCATCTGAGGCAACTGAAAATACCATGGCTTGGGTCAGGCACACCTTAGTCCTTAAAATGACATCTTTGCTTTTCAACACTTTAAAGAGGTCTTTTGCAGCAGCTTTGCCCAATGCAGTAAGTCGCTTGATTATTTGACTGCCGTTCCCATGGGCCTTGACTGTGGATCCAAGTAAAATGAAATCCTTGACAACTTCAATCTTTTCTCCGTTTCTCATGATGTTGCTTATTGGTCCAGTTGTGAGGATTTTTGTTTCTTTACATTGAGGTATAATCCATTCTGAAGGCTATAGTCTTTGATCTTTATCAGTAAGTGCTTCAAGTCCTCTTCACTTTCAGCAAGCAAGACTGTGCCATCTGCACATCTCAGGTTGTTAGTTATGAATGTACATCACCCAAATTATACTTCAGAATCCACTGGAAGGAGGGCACAATGCTCTGAAAAACAGTGCAGCTCGCAGAATGGAAATGGTAATATGGCATAGGAGAAGTCTCATGTCAGAATTGGGTATGACAGAGATTCTGCCTTAAATCATGATTCTAACAAAATTATTCCCACAGACAGTGAAGTAAAATCACACTCCTGACATAGATTTTCTTCCTGGGAGGATGTTCCCAGAGCATGTGATGTGTCAGTGTACCTTGTGTGTGTTTATGCATGTGTATGTGCTTGTATTCAGTGTGGCTTGGTGTTGTATTGCTTTACAATAAAATAACAGGGCTTAATACATTTTGATTTGAAAAGAATGATGACAATTTATGATACTGAATCACTTTGGGCTAGGTTTCAGGAAATAGGACACTAAAAAGGTCATGTTTTGCAGCTAAAATTTACTCTGCTGTAAGTTTGAATAATAAATCATTGTGGAACTTACCAAAAGTTCAAAGCCAGATTTTTCTGTGGCTACAGCAGTAAATAGCAAAGAACTTGAAGATTAATTGTAATCCATCTTAAAATAAAGCTATGGTACAAATTGTATAATTATTACTATGCATAACATTTTAAATTTTTACCAATATCCAAGGAATGCAGTGTGGTAATGCATATACACATGTACATAAATAAAAGATGACAACAAAATTCCCCTGGTGTGAGTCTTAATATAAAGAGCCTTGCGAAGTCATAAAAAAAATAAAAACACACATAATTTACCTAACTTTGAATTACATTCAGGAAGCAATAAGATGAATGTATACCCTTCAAAGCACTGGAAGCATTTAATTAGTGAGAAGTTGTCTTTCAGCTCTAAAGCAATAGAACTAGAATGGCTCTTGGCTTAAGAAAGACCTCAGTAGAGTCTTGACTTTGCCAACGGTGCCCCCATTCTGTGGTTCACAATATCCCTACATCCTCCATCCTCCATCTCTTGATTGACATCCTCTAATGTCTTTACTGATTCCTGATGTTCATCACATTTCTTAAAGTCTTCTAAAAATAGATGCTGCTCATGTTTTCCATTCTCCAAGTACTTCAAGATAAAGAAGTAGAGTCTTCATCCTACTTCTAGATCATTACTCCACCATCCTCATGTAAAATTCCCTGCTTTCTGGAGGCTCATGGCATTCACCTATACCACCTTCTAAACCTCTTTGTTATTACACCTATCAATTTATTGGTTAATCTCATAATTCAGGGGTCCACAAATTATGGCTCATGGGCCAAATCTATTCTATTTTATTTTGAAAATAAAATTGTATCAGAATACAGCCATGCCCATTCACTTACTTGGTGTTTATGCTGCTTTTGCACTACAATGCCAGAGTTGAGTATTTGCAACAGAAACCATATGGTCCACAAAGCCTAAAATATTTGCTATCTGGTCCTGACATTGAAGTCTTTGAAGTAGTTTCACAGTTTTCCCCTTCACAATCCCTGCCATCCACTTCCATGGCTTTAGAATGACACTAACAGCGCCATAACTTCTTAGTGCTTTGACTTCTTCATTGTCCAAATCCATCATATCTACTCTTCTCCAGCCACTCTCTCCCATGATCACCCCATAGATCTTGTCAACACCTGAAACTGCTTTGTCTCTCTAATGTTAAATTAAAATATCCCATTCTCTGCCTACAACTACACTTGCTCTTCTCTGTCCGGGAAATCACTACAGACGATGGACTTGAGGCATATCCACATAAAGCTATAGTTGTCCATATGTGATAAATAAACATACATGCAGAGAGGAAATAAAGGAGAGAATGCAAAGAACGAAGCTTGGGGAATTTTCAAGTTTTGAGGACTAGAGAAGTCATGCAGATGGAGCCTGAGAAAGAACTATTAGAGAGGTACAAGGAGGGGTTTGTTGTTGTTGTTGTCAGCTGCCATAAAGTCGGCCCCCGACAGAGCTACCCCATGCACAACAGAATGAAACACTAACCAGTCCTGTGCCTTCCCCATGACTGGTTGTGGATTGGACCATTGTGATCCACAGGGTTTTCTTTAGCTGATTTTCAGAAGTAGATCACCAGGCCTGTCTTTCTAGTCCATCTTAGTCTGAAAGCTCTCCAGAAACCTGTTCAGCATCACAGTAACACACAAACATGAGGTACACTTCCCAGGAATCAAACCTGGGTCTCCCACAATGGAGGCAGGAATTCTGCCACTGAACCACCAATATACTCAGGAGGAGGGCTAAGAGAATACATACAGGAGAATCGATAGGAAGATAACTGACAAGGAAAAGGTTATCAATAATTTCAAATGCTGCAGAGAAGTCAAAATGTGGAAGGACTGAAACAAAGTGGTGCATGTGTTACATAACACTGGAAGGAATTCTGTCTGAATACAATGGTCTCAACTTAGGTATTTCTACACAAAATACCCTCATTGCCCAATGACTTTCATTAGATTGTGCAAACCTAATATTCTAAGAATAATAAAATTACAGTTTAAAATGCAGCTAAGCTTCTGAAATCACACACTTAAAATAAATATATTTTATGATAAAATATTAAGAACATTGAAAAGAAGGCATGGATGTGAATTCCAAGGCCTAAAGTGTATCTTTATGTTTGGTGGCCTAGTTACCAGAACTAAAGGCAAAACAGCATCTATAAAATAGAATAGAGATGGATCGACCAAAACATCCTTTATGGTTGCCTCCTTCTCTCTCTCCCCTAGCTCAAGATCTTTCTCCAAGGGGTTTCCTTCAATAAAACTTTGGCAATCATCAATTATTAGCACTCAGATCACTTCACAAAACTTTGATAGGGTTGTGTGCTTACTTTTCTTAACGATCAGGGTCCTTTGGAATTTAAAAAAAAGGGAAGAAGAGGTGTAGAAACATGGTAGAAGCAGCATTCATTCTTTTAGCAGGCATTTGTTGAGTGCCTACTATGTGCTGGTCACTATGCTGCGGGGGAGGGGAATAGAGTCTCAGTCAAAAGTACAAATTAAAGAAAACAGAATATGCAAGTTTTAGAAAGTGCCAGGTAAACCTAGATTTTTGCTTCATTTGTACAGCTGCTTGGAGGATGATTTGCTCCCAAAGTTTAATATGAATTGAGAATTATTTATGAAAATAATACTAAAGGAAAATATTCATAAGACCATTAGATCATGAAATATTCAGCTACCTGTGGATAATCAAACTTTACCTCTGAAGGTCCTGGTCTCTCAAAAATGAACGCAGATGGAGGCATTGAGTTTATGTTAATGGTGGTGGAACGATTAGGAAAAGAATAGCGAGAATGGTTGCACAACTTGAAGAATGTAATCAATGTCACTGAATTGTTCATGTAAAAATTGTTGAGTTGGCGTATACTGTTATGTACATTTTTCACTGCAATAAAATTTTTTAAATGAAAGGAGAGAGTTGTAAGGGATGTGTTAAAGATGTTAGAACCATGTAAGCTGACAGCAAAATGTCATAAATCCACATCAAATCTGTTTCCTCACTTAATGCTACAGTAGAGGGTAGACAAATAACTACAGCTGTTTATTATGAAATGTGCCACAGGGAAACGGTTGTGCTTTGTTGGAGAGAAAAGACTTGCGAAGAGTCTCAAAGTAAAGATCTCACTTTCAATAAAGCAACCAGTCAATGATATCTGGGAAGGGACTGGGCAAAGATGGGTTCAGGGAAAGATGCTGGTAACTAGGAAAAGGAAGGATGTTCCCAACTCTGGAGGAGGGGTGGGTCCATACAAAGCTGAGATCACCAGTTGTCATTAGTGCCAAACTCCATACAGGTATATGATTCTTATGAATTTTCTCTAGGGCATGCCAAGACATCAAAGAAGTCCCAACGTACAGACTCCTCAAAGATTCAGACATTGTTTATAAGTAACTGATACTTAGTATCTGAAGTTCGGCAGAATGGGGAAAATTGGTTGTCAATTTCATACAGAAAACACTGAGATAAGGGTGATTTAGATGAATTATGCTTTTTGTTTCCTCCTGTTAATAGAATTTCCTTTCTAAACTTTTTATTGGAATATAACTTATATACAGAAAATTACATGCATCATAAGTGAGCATCTCAATAATTTTCACAAAATAAACATACCCATATGACCAAAACACAGATCAGGAAACAATATTACCAGCCCCCCAGAAGCCCTGGACCAAAACGGCCTTTATGGCTGCTCCCTTCTGTCCATCCTCTAGCTCAAGCTCTGTCCCCATTGATTTCTATCAACAAAATTTTGACAATTCTCAATTATTAGCACTCAGATAACTTTTCAGAACCTTGATAAGGTTGGTTAGTTTTCTTAAAGGCCAGGGTCCTTTGGAATAAAGAAAGGGAAGAAGATGTATAGAAACAGAAGCAGCATTTATTCGTTTAGCAAGTATTTGTTGAGGGCCTTCTACGTGCCCCACAAAAGTCTAATATTTACTCTATTTTAACCATGTCAAGAGTACCAGTCTTCTAGTTCAGAAATTCATGGGAATTTTGAGGAGAAGGGGAGAAAAATGATATGTTTTACTCTTTGTCTCTTTGGATCACACATTGTGCTCTATACATTTATCTTGACATACATCATAGTCTGCCTTGTCTAGTATCATCATTTCTGTATTTGTCTACCTCCTGCACAAGAGGGAAAAACACTTGAAGGCAGGAAAAGTATCTAAATCACATTTCTTTCTGCCCCCTTTGGTGCCTAGCTTAGTGCCCCACTCCATGCCTCTATCCACCCACACACGTGTGCACCTATGAACACATAGAGTTTGCTTGGATCTCAGTAATAATTATTAGCTTTGTTAAACTCATATCATTTAAGTTTGGCAAATGTATTTTCATACGTACACTTATTCTGCCAGTCAGTATCCACGTATATTCTTCTGCAACCAATTTCTTAGAATGTAAGAGATTTTATATGAATACCAGTAGAGAACTATTCAACTTCTAGAGTCACATGGACTATAAGTCCACACCAGCAGTACAATAAAACTAGGCTTGAGGAAGATTTTCATCAAGGAAAAAAAAAATCTTACTAGCTTTTTCTATGTTGTTTTAGTCATAAAATTTTCCGTTTTAAGTTCAGAATGAGTTAAGGGTAAAGGATAATGAGATGTCTAAAAACTGTGCACTGCTCACTGTGACACAGCTGAGATGGAAACATTTTTTCCTGTATCCAGAATGTCTTAATATTGCCTCCTATTTATCATTTTCCCCAGATTTTTTTTAGACACCTTTGTCAATAAGTAAACAATCTAAGTTTTAACTAATTCTGACAAATTTAAGATTAAACAATTAACAAAAGGATTTTTTAAAGAGATAAACACATTTAAAACTATGAATAATTCAATAGTTATTAAAAATTAAAGGGGTTATAGCTCCTTTAGTTCTCTTACTATTTCATGTAGCTTCAACCTATAAATTTAAAGTTCTCTCACTCTCTTTCTTTCCTCTCTCTCTCTCTCCCTCCCTCATCAACATAATAATCGGTTTAGTTTTATTTCAAATTAGACTATCAGGTATGGTATTTCTATGCCTTTTATATTTTCCCACTGTTTTGCAACAAATTTTAAAATTTTGAGATTTGCAATTATTTTAATAATAACAAGAAAGAACAAGCGTCAATCAGATGCATATTTTAATTGAATTTCATTTCTAGAAGGCAGAAGAGTCATATTTTGGTAATTACATGTCAAAGTCATGGTCATATTTTTCACAAATCCATTCCTTACGTTAGTCAATCAATGACAGAGTCATTCAACAGTTATTTACTGAATTCACACTATGTGCAAGACATTGTCCTAGGCAAGTAAGACCAAATACAAGCAAAGCCCTGGAGAATTTTATAGTCTAGTAGGGGACACTGAAGAGTAAACAGGTAATTTTAAAATGGTAGTAAGAGCTACAGAGTATAACCAGGTGCAATGAAAGTACAGGTGGGGGAGGTGAAAGTGAGCAAAAGTCCTCAGAGGTTAGGAGAGTTTTCCCAGAGTAAGTCACTACAAGAATCAAGTGGCTCAAACTCCAGGAGCTCATCTGCCCCAACCCTCATACCAACAGAAGCAAC
The DNA here is from genome assembly GCF_000243295.1 of Trichechus manatus latirostris. Classification (NCBI taxonomy): domain Eukaryota; kingdom Metazoa; phylum Chordata; class Mammalia; order Sirenia; family Trichechidae; genus Trichechus; species Trichechus manatus. Next base: position 6,546,013 of record NW_004444015.1, read on the forward strand.
CAAAAAGCAACAAAGTGAGGGGGAATATTTTGAGTCTGTCATGGGCTGCTTTTCATATCTCACAGAACAAAACCCTTCAAATTTAAGGAGAACCCAAAACCAACCACTGCCGTCCAGTTGAGTATGACTCATGGTGACCCTATAGGACAGAGTAGAACTGTCCCATAGGATTTCCAAGGCAGTAATCTTTATGGAAGCAGACCGTCACATCCTTCTCCTGAGGGGAGGCTGGTGGGTTCAAACCACTGACCTCTAGGTTAGCAGCTGAGCGCTTAACCACTGCGCCACCAGGGCTCCTTAAATTAAGAAGAACAAGCCCTTAAATAGCTGGGAAAGGTGGTTAATCTGCTAATTACCACAGTGGTAGAGGTGATAGCACACACGGGATCAGTGAAACCTAGGGCTTCAAATACTGCTTAGCTAGCTCTTCCTCTGTTCTCTTGGTGGCTGCTCAGAGGTCCAAAAGTCACACTTGCTCCCCTTATTTCTTTCTTTCCTACACTACCTTACTTTCTGTCTATCCATTACTTATTGTTTTGTCTTCAACATTTTACTCCTTTATACAGGCCCTGAGAAATAATGTACGTACATTTTTAAATATTGGTTGAATTTTCTAACTCATCATTTGCTGTGCCTAAAAATCAATTAAGTTGAACTTTTCTGTTTCTCAGAATTCATATTATGATGAAAACCTCTCCTAAGTGTAAACTCACCACGAGAGAAGAGATACTCTAAAATGAGGTTCAATGCCAGGGCCACTACTGTAGTTAGTTGAGAGCTGGTTGGGTTTTGTTCCATATTTAGCCACTAAGGCTGAGCTGACAGATAAGAATTGAGAGCTGTAACTTTCTGGGAGACTCCTGGGGACTGTAACAGGTTGTAGACCAACAATGGCAAGAAATCACGGACACTTTGCACTGTATAGAATCAGTTACTATGTGGTAATAACAGAAGTGGCAGCAACTAAAATGTCAAAGAGTTTTAATTTTAAAAATAAGAAAAATGTGACTTTTTGAACCCCAAGCCCGTGAAGAACTTAGAGATGCATGGGGAAAATTTGAGGGCATAGATTATGCATCATGGTATTAAGAAAATTTAATTTTTTATTGTTTTTATATGTATTTTACCAATTGTTTACAATAGTCATGTACTTTTCATAAAAATGAAAGAAGGAGGAAGAGGAGGATGAAAAGAAGAAGAAGAAGGGGGAGAAGGAGGAGGGAGGGAAGGCTTCACTGGTGAATTCTACCGAATGTTGAAAGATTTAATGCCAAATCACCTCATAAACACTTCAAAAAAAAAATTCAGAACAGTACGCGTCCCAGCTGATTCTAGGAGGTCAGAAACATATTAAAAAGGATTATAAACCATGAAAGGAGCCTTGGTGGCACAAGGGTTAAGATCCTGGCTGCTAAACAAAAGGGTGGCAGTTTAAACTCACCCAGCAGCTCCAAGGGAGAAAGACCTGGCGAACTGCTCTCATAAAGATTACAGCTTAGAAAACCCTATGGGGCAATTCTACTCTGTCACATGGGGTCACTATGAGTTGAAAATCAACTAAACAGCACCTAACAACAATGGCAGCATACACCATGACCAAGTGGGATTTATCCAAGAATGCAAAGTTGGTTCACCAGACAAAAAAATCAATGTATTACACCGTATTAACAGAACAAAGGGGGAAAAAAAACCATAATCACCTCAATTAGACACAGAAAAAGAATTTGAGAAAAGTCAACACCATTTCTTGAAAAAAAACACTTCACAATCTAGGAATAGAACAGATCTTCCTCAAACAGATGGTATTCTCTTATATTTTTTATTTCTGTGTGACTGGTAGTAATTTCCACACAAATAACTAAAATCAGAAATGAATCTGAGGATATTACTACCAGTATACAGAAATAATAAGTATTAGAAGAGAACACTATGAACAATTAGACATCAACAATTTAGATAATCTAGAAGAAAAAGAAGAATGAAATTGGACCAGTACCTCACACTGTATACAAAAATTCACTCAATATGGATGAAAGACCTAAATGTAAAAGCTAAAATTATAAAACTCTTATAAAAAAACATAGGTGTAAATCTACATGGCCTTGGATCACTATAGCAAAATTGAATAGTCTTGCCACAAAAAGCAATAACTAATTAGAGCAGGTAATATAAAATACCCTATTCAAAACAGCAACCAAACCCCAAAATTACCTAACAGGAAATTTCACAAAAATGTACAAGATCTTTCTGAAGACAACTATAAAAGTTTACTGATAGATTCAGGTAAAATTAACAGTCCAAAACAAATACAGCAGTATGCCAGATTCATTGATAGGGAACAAAATACTGTAAAGATTCCAATTCTCCTTAAATTATTTACAGATTTAGTGCCTTACCTGTAGCTGCCAAGATGTCAATCAAGCTCAGGCTGCTCTCCTCTGCTCCCAAAGTTAATCCAGGAAAACTACAGAATGGAGAATAAAAAGTAAACGTGTATGTATATACGCGTGTATGTACATTTAAAATACATAATCTACCACTAGATTATATATATATATATATGCATGTATATATACACTTTTTATCTGAGAAGGCGCAGCATCATCTGAGGGGGCTGGAGTAGAATCGGTAGAGGGAGAGGCCAGCCCTGCGGGGGGAGGGGGGAAGTGAGGAGCCCGAGGGAGGACAGAGAGGTCCTCCAGAGCAGATAGAGGCTCCCTTCCCATCCTCCAGTGCGCCACCCCTCCTCTCTCCGTGCTTCCCTAGCCTCGCCCTGCCCCTGCAGTCAGCCCTGGGAAGCCCCAGGCAGGGTCCTCTGTTGTGGAGTGGTGCCTTGGGCGTTTGAGGAGGCGCTGCGTTGTTTGAGGGGGCCGGAGCCAGCTCAGCAGAGGGAGGGATCCAGGCCCTGCTGGTGACAAGGTGAGGACCCCGAGGGAAGACAAAGGCCCCCACTCCCCCGCATGCCACCCCTCCTCCCTGTGTGCTCCCCTAGATCCTCCTACCCCACCCCCGCCTCTGCCTTCATCCCTGGGAAGCCCCAGGCAGGTTTCCGGGATGTGAAGTTGTGCCTTGGGCATCTGAGGCGTCACAGCTTCATCTGAGGGGGTTGGAGTCGGGTCATCGGAGGAAGGGGTCCAGGTCCCGCCGGGAGGAGGGGGCAAGGTTAGGACCCTGAGGGAGAACAGAGGCCCCCACCCCCCCATGGCATCCGTCCTCCCTCTGTGCTCCCCTAGATCTTCCTACCCCACCCCCGCCTCTGCCATCATCCTTGGGAAACCCCAGGCAGGTTTCTGGGATGTGGAGTTGGGCCTTGGGCGTCTGAGGAGATGTGGTGTCATCTGAGGGGGCTGGAGTAGGGTCAGTAGAGGGAGGGGGCCAGACCCTGTGAGGTGGGGGCAAGGTGAGGACCCCGAGGGAGTATAGAGAGGTCCTCCAGCGCAGATAGAGGTTCCCCTCCCATCCTCCCATGCGCCACCCCTCCTCCCTCGATGCTCCCCTAGCCCCACCCCACGACCCTGCTGTTATCCCTGGGGAGCCCCACGTAGGGTCCCCAAATGTGGAATTGCGCTTTGGTTGTCTGTGGAGGTGCGGCGTCATCTGAGGGGCCGGAGTCGGGGCAGCAGAGGGAGGGGTCCAGGCCCTACCGGGGGACAAAGTGAGGACCCCGAGGGAGGACAAAGGCCCCCACTCCCCCCATGCCACTCCTCCCTGTGCACTGACTCCCTAAACCCCTCCCCCCGCCGTCATCCCTGGCAAATCCGATCCAGGGTCCCCGGATGTGGAGTTGGGCCTTGGGCGTCTGAGGAGGTGTGGCTTCGTCCGAGGAGCCCAGAGTCGGGTCAGCAGAGGGAAGATTCCTAGGCCCTGCTTGGCATCAAGGTGAGGACTCTGGGACAAGACAAAGAGGTCCTCCGCCACAGGTAGAGGCTCTTCTCCACTCCACCCCACCATGTCCCACCCTGTCTTTCCTCTCTCTGCACTGCTCCTCCTTCCCCCCCATGCCACTATCCCTCTTTCCTTTGTGCTCCCCTATTCCCTCTCCGCTGCCCTGCTTCTTCTTTAAGCCCTGGGAAGCCCCATGCAGGGTCCTTGGATGTGGTGTTATTCTGACTTGCGCCTTGGGAGTCTGAGGAGGTGCGGCTTCCTCTGAGGATCCCAGAGTCAGGTCAGCAGAGGGAGGAGCCCAGGCCCTAGGAGACCAAGGTGAAGACCTTGAGGGGATCCAACAGAAATCTGCCCTTGGTGTTAGTGCTATGAAGCCCTAGGCAGGACCATCAGGCAGAGTCACCACCCTTCACTTCCTCTTGGAGGGTCTCGGGAAAATGGGGGCCTTGGCCTGAGGGACACACCCTTGGTTTAGCAGAAGGGAAGGGGCCCAGGCCCTGTCATGAGTAAATATGAATATCTTGACTGAGATAGTGAAGGTACCCCCACCCCAAATGGAGCCTTACAGAAACACCACATCCTTGGCACTAGCCTTGGGAGGTCTGGGACAGGGGTGGCCAGATATGATGCTGCCTCACTTTTGTCTAGAGGGTCTCAGGGAGGCAAGAGTTATTGTCTGAAGAGACATAAGAGACCACACCAGGTCAGAAGAGGAAGCCACATGAGGTTAGCAGAGGGAGAAGTCCAAGGTTCTGCGATAGTTAGGATGTTGAAGAATTGAGGGACTGCAGATTTGAGGGTGCCCCAGATCCATCCCTGGTGGGAATCGAGTTAAGGACCTCATGAGGACCAAAGGTAACCCTCACCCCAGAAAAGAAGGGTACCCACAGAATCCAGCTGTCTCTCTGTGCTCAGCCCTGCCTGGAAGGACCCAGACAGGGGTGGCCAGATGTGGTGAGCTCTTCTGTCTAAGACAGAGTGGGGTGAATGTCTCAGAGAGGGGGCAACATCAAGTCAGAATGGGGGCCAAGGCCCTGTCAGGAGTAAAGATAAATAACCTGAGGAAGGACTAAGGGTATTCTTCACACCAGAACATATGAATCCAGACCCTGATATCACTACTTGGAAACCTAGGAAGAAGTGGTTGGATTTGGTGCCGCCTCATGTTTGTCTCAGGGTCTTGGGAAGGTGAGGGCCTTGGTCTGAGAGGAACATCAGGTTATCAGAGAAAGCCACATCAGGACAGCACAAGGAGTCGTTCCAGGTTTTGCTAGGTGTCAAAATACGGACCCACTCCCCCCACCCCCCAGTCTAGGGTAGATGGGCCCTCAGCCCTGCCCTGCCCCTGTTGACAGCTCTGGGAGGCCCTGGGACTTAGTAGCTGAACCCTTTGTGGTCGATCTTCACTCCTGTCTTGTCTGAAGGACCTGGACTGCCATCACAGAGGGAGGAGTCCCACTCCCGTCCATGCATAAATATAGGACTAAGGGGAACCATGCTCTATTTCAGTATAGATGAGACCATAATCCCTGTTCTACTCCTGCTGTCACCTCTAGGAGGACGGGGTGGGGGCAGAGTCCTTGGATGTGGTGCTCCCTCACTCCCTTTTCATTGGTCTCAGGAATGTGAGCTCTTGTTCTGAGAGTTTTTCCTCAGGTCAGCAGAAGAATAGGGCCCAGACCCTCCCCCATCCTCAGGGAGAAGTGAGGACCATGAATTAGCACTGAGGAGACCACCCACCTCTGAACTGTGGAGACCTCACAGAGTCCATCTCCTCCCCTCCTGCCAGTGCTAGGAGGCCCAGGACTGTGCTTGCAGTCTGAAGCCTCAGCTGCACCCTCATTTTTTCTCAAAGGTTTTAAAGGAACTGAGAGGTGAAGGTGTTGGTTTTGGGCACACATCTTCAGGTCAGAAGAGGAGACCCAGGCACTGCCAGGAGTCAAGGTGAGGACCCTGAATTCTACCAAGACCCCGCACCCACCCCAGAACAGAAGGGACACTACAGTGTCTGACCCTACCTGCCTTACTGTCAGCCCTGGGAACTTGAGGCTGTGTCAGTGGGCTGCACCCTAAGGAGCCATCTCACTTCTTCCTTCAGGTTCTTAAGTGGCAGGCTGACCAGGCAGACAGGAGACAGGCCCTACAGGGAGATCTAAACAGAAAGACCTGTAACTCGGCCTTTGTCAGAGCTGCCAAGGTTGAGTTTCTCAGCTGAGGTTCTCATACTCTTCGTCTCTTCATTAGGCTTGTGGACTCCCATCTCCCATCCAGCTGCCCACACTCCTGTCTGCTGCCCCCAGCAAGACTCATCATGTCTCATATTCGTGCTCCAAAGCGTCGGCGCTACACAGTTGAGCAAGACCTTCAGAATGAAATGGAGGCACAGGGTTCACAGGTTCCAGCAGCTGAGGAGGAGGAAGAGTCATTACCTTCTTCCTCCTCCTTCAACTTCCTCTTTCTCCCTGGCTCTTCTTCCTCCTCTTCCTCTTCTCTGATTCGAGGAACGGTGGAGGAGGTGTCTGCTGTTGGGACACTGAGTACTTCTCAGAGTTCTCAGAAAAGCACCTCCTCCTCTTCAGATGACGGTTCCATCACCCATGAGGGGGAGGGTCCAAGCACCCTGCTGGGCCAGGCAGATATTGAGTCCTTGCTCAGAGACACAGTAGATTATAAGGTGGCTGATTTGGTGGAGTTTCTGCTTCTCAAGTACCAAACAAAGGAGCCTGTCACAAAGGCAGAAATGCTGACGACTGTCATCAGACAGTATGAGGACTACTTCCTAGTGATATTCAAGAAAGCCTGTGAGTGCATAGAGCTTGTCTTTGGCATCAATATGAAGGAAGAAGACCCCACTGGAAACTCCTATGTCTTCTACAATACTCTAGACCTCACCTATGATGGGATCCCAAGTAATGACCAGGGCATGCCCAAGACTGGGCTCCTGGTACTTGTCTTGAGTATGATCTTTATGGAGGGCAACTGTGCCACTGAGGAGAAGCTCTGGGAAATGCTGAATACAACAGGGGTGTATGCTGGAAGGGAACATGTCATCTATGGCGAGCCCAGGCAGTTCATCACCAGAGATTTGGTGGAGGAAGAGTACCTGGAGTACCGGCAGGTGCCCAACAGCGATCCTGCCCGCTATGAATTCCTGTGGGGTCCAAGAGCCCGTGCAGAAACCAGCAAGATGAAAGTCCTAGAGTTTTTGGCCAAGGTCAGTGGTAGCATCCCAACTGCCTTCCCATCCTGGTATGAGGATGCATTGAGAGACGAAGAAGAGAGAGCCAAGGCAAGAGTTTCCACCATGGATACTACTACTGTGATGGCCAGTTCGAGTTCCAGTGCTGCATCCAGCAGCTTTTCCTGCCCCCAGTGAAGACTGAGGCAGATTTTTCACTCTGAAGATGGCAGTCAGTGTAGTAAGTAGTGGAGGTCCAGGGTGGGGCTGGGGAAACACAGTGCGTAATATCTTTGTCTTCCTCTTCTATATGGGTGAGTTGAAGGGTTATCATTTTTTTTTCCTGTTTGGTATTTTCCAAATGCTGTTCCTTTAATAGCAAGTATGATTAGTTCAGAGTCTAAGTTTATGAATAAAGTTGTTGTTAGCTTCCATCAAGTCAGCCTCCGACTCATGGCAGCCCAAGCCACAACAGAACCAAATGCTGTCTCTAGGATTGGTTGCAGATTGGTCCTGTGTGATGCATAGGGTTTTCATTGGCTGATATTCAGAGGTAGATCGCCAGGCCTTTCTTCTTAGTCTGCCTTAATCTGGAAGCTCCCCTGAAGCCTGTTCAGCGTCATAGCAACACGCAAGCCTCCAAAGACAGATGGGTGTTGTCTTCCCATGAGGTGCATTGTCAGAGAATCGTCCAACCTGGGTCTCCTGCATGTAAGGGAGAATTCTAACATTGAACCATTGCTGATGCCATTAATCAAACATCATTTCAGTTTATCTGGTTAAAGAGTTAAGTTTTGTTATTTGTGAAAGAAATTGGGAAACCTCCCATCTTGTTTTGTGTTCTATAACAAGATAACAAGGAATTGGAATAGGAATTTCCTTTTGCAGTGTGAAAGAACCCAGCAGTAAAATAAAGAAAAAAGATAAAAGATGATTAAGTTTTGGATTTCCTTATTGCTTTTAGTTGTCATTCTCTACAATTAAAAGATATATATGGATTTGAATGAATGTAGGAGAAATTACATCTTAATAAATGAAAGACCCTGCTCACGGGCTCGTTTATTCCCCAAACAAGAACTGAGCATCTGCTCTGTGGAAGGCATGGTGTTGGTGGGGGGATCCTAGGATAAGCAAGATGCGCCCCCACACATAGAACGGTAGAGTGGTAGATTGATATTAGCAAGCTGGTGAGAGACCCTCTAAGACCTAAAGACCAAGTAAAAAGAAGGATGAGGAGGTGGGGCGGGGGCGGGGGCTCTGAATGGGAGCAGTCTATTGTAAAGTGTAAATGCCCTGAGCTAGACAGTTTGGGGATCTGGGAAACTGCAGTTCCTTCTGTGGGAGTTAAGCTGGAGGGGGCAGGGGCAGACTCTCAGGTAGCATGCTTTACAGTTGAGAGAAAGTGGAATAGGAAGCTGCTCTTAGTTGCGTTTGGACCTTTATGTACATCATCTGCAAGGATTTCCTGAGAAAGGCGATAGTCCCTTGAAGTGATGCCCAGAAACCACTAGCCTGGCACCTTTTTCTCCGGCCTAGGAGAGCCAGAGCCTACTCCGTTAAAAGGACATTGGAATTATCTTGGGTCCGGTTTGGCCAACTTTAAGAATGGCTAGGTTGTTGATCAGGGTGAAATGAATGAAAATATGGTTTGGATGGAAGAGAGTGGCTGGGACGGAAGGAAAGAATTGGTCCTTGACTCAAATTCTAGGAACTTTTAAGAGTTGCATCCTGCTAGTGAAGACCCCTTCACACACACCCAGTTAACATATCCTTCACGTGGGAAAATTTACTTAGTTTAATTTATGACAACATTTTTTCATTGGTTTTACATTCTGTGTTGTATTGAGCTGCATATTCTCTGAGTTACCCTGGATTAAAAAAAAAGTGAGTGGTAGGGCCTGGGGTCAAAATAATACTAGATAATTACTACCATTCATTAAATATTCAATATATGCCACGCACTGTGCCAGGTGCTTTACATATATAACATACATTCCAATAGTTCTACAAGAGGGCTTATCAAACCCACTTCACAGTAAAGAACTAAGCTTTATAGCCCTTGGCAATTTGCCCAAGATCATAGGGTTAGTAAGTGACAGGGCTGGGACTAGTCCTCTGGTCTGTATTCATCTAGACCACACAATGTTCTCACTCCTCCTAGGCTGAGGCAAACCTTCTTTGTCTTAATTTATTTGTCTTTTCACTACATAGTATCTCTCATATGGCAAAAAGAAGGACTCTGTATCCAAGGTACTGAAAGGCTGAAAAAGGAAGGTGACAAGAAGAAGCAAACACAATTTGGTGATTGTCTTTGGGCTTTATTCATCTGGGTTCTGCCTGCCCAAGCTCCAGAGTTTCCTGAAAGCTGACTCTGCCCAGGGACCAGCATCTTTGCTCAATCCCCACAGTTTTCTGATTATGGCATTCCCACATCCTTGCTTCTGAAGAGCAAGACTTGTTAGTTGGTTAAGACTATGGGTTCCGTAGTACAGCTTCCTAACTTTGATCTTTACTCATCAGTTTACCAACTGTACAACCTTAAACCAGTCGCCATTAAGCCAACTGCAACTCATAGTGACCCCATGTGTGTCAGAGTAGAACTGTGCTCCATGCTCCATGGGGTTTTCAATGGCTGATTATTCAGAAGTAGATTGCCAGGCCTTTCTTCTGAGGCACCTCTGGGTGGACTCGAACCTCCAAACTTTTGGTTAGCAGCTGAGCACATTAATTGTTTTCACCACAGTCTCCAGTATGAGGATAGAGAGAGGAAAATAGAAAAAGGGATTCCTCTCCCACATTTTGGACCAAAGTTCTTCCTGTCAGAGAAAGGATTCACCTCCCTAAGAGTTTTTGGTGCCTGTCCAGCTACTGGTGATGATACCACCTGAGAGTAACAGTTACAGGACTGCAGTTTGCCTGGGGGAAGGACTGACAGAAACAAAGGGAATTTCCCCCACTCTCTGTGAGTGAAGGGTACCCCCTTCCTACTGTTAGAAATCTTTCTGTCCACACCTCATGTGCAGTTCTCAAATTTGGACAGCCTTTGTGTCCAGGTAGGGAGATACAGAAGGAAAAAATAGCACAGGAAACTCACCATCGTATTGATAGTAAGAGTTCTGGTTTCATTTCACAGTACTCTTACTTTCAATTTTTTTTTCTTACATAAACTTTTTATATTAGTTTTATTGTTGTTAAAAATCCTGTTGCCGTCTAGTCAATTCCAACTCATATTGTTGTTGTTAGGTGATATCAAATCAGTTCTGACTCATAGCAACCCTATGAATCACAGAAAGAAACACTGCCCAGTCCAGCACCATCCTCACAATCGTTGCTATGTTTGAGCCCATTGTTGCAGCCACTGCATTCCACTATGCAGAACATTTCTTCCATTCACTTTAGCTACGGTATCCTCAAGGGCAAGTTTCAGAGTCTCTTCGGACATTTTGATCTTTTCTTTCTTTCTTGTCGTTTTAATGATCTTTTTCTTTCTTCATGTATAATGTCCCTGATGTCATCCCACAACTCCTCTGGTCTTTGGTTATTAGTGTTCAATGTGTCCAATCTATTCTTCAGATGGTCTCTAAACTCAGGTGGGATATATTCAAGATTGTACTTTGGCTCTCGTGGACTTGTTCTAATTTTCTTCAGCTTCAACATGAACTTGCATATGAGCAATTGATGGTTTGTTCTGCAGTCAGCCCCCGGCCTTGTTCTGACCATTTTTATTGAGCTTCTCCATTGTCTCTTTCCACAGATGTAGTTGGATTGATTGCTGTGTATTCCATCTGGTGAGGTCCACGTGTATAGTCACCATTTATATTTTTTAAAAAATATATTTTCAATGAATAAGTCATTGGTCTTGCAAAATTCTATCACGCGATCTCTGATGTGGTTTCAATCAAGGCCATATTTTCCAACTACTGATCCTTCTTTGTTTTCAACTTTGTCATTTCAATCACTAGTAATTATCAATGCACCTTGATTACATGGTTGATCAATTTCAGACTGCAGAAGTTGGTAAAAATGTTAATTTCTTCATCTTTGGCATTAGTAGTTGGTGCATAAATTTTAATAATAGTCATATTAACTGGTCTTCCTTGTAGGCGATTGTCTGATTCAAAATGACCATTACCAGTCCATTTCAGCTCACTAATGCCTAGGATATCTGTCTTTTTGTGTTCAATTTCATTTTTGACAATTTCCAATTTTCCTAAATTCATACTTCATACATTCCACGTTCTGAGTATTAATGGACGTTTTCAGTTTTTCTTCTCATTTTGAGTCATGCCACATCAGCAAACGAAGGTCCCGAAAGCTTGACTCCATCCATGTCATTAAGGTCGACTCTACTTTGAGGAGGCAGCTCTCTTCCCCAGTCGTATTTTAAGTGCCTTCCAACCTGAGGGGCTCATCTTCCAGCACAATATCAGACAATGTTCCACTGCAATTCATAAGGTTTTCACTGGCTAATTTGTTTCAGAAGTACATCACCAGGTCCTTCTTCCTAGCCTGTCTTAATCTGGAAGCTCAGCTGAAACCTGTTTACCATGGGTGACCCAGCTGGTATTTGAAATACCAGTGGCATAGCTTCCAGCATCACAGCAACACGCAAGCCACCACAGTAACAACAAACTGACAGATGTGTGGGGTTTCTCATCATGGTATGTCATTTTTACTTTTTTTATTATTTCATATATAAACCAAATCAAACCAATTCCGACTCATAGCGACCCTGTAGGACAGAGTAGAGCTGCCCATAGGGTTTCCAAGGAGCGGCTAGTGGATTTGAACTGCCAACCTTTTGGTTAGCAGTGACGCTCCTAACACTGTGCCACCAGGGCATATATATATATATATA
>NW_004444015.1:6558033-6597001 GCF_000243295.1 Trichechus manatus latirostris
TACATAAGTACATATATGTGTGTATATATATGTGTGTGTGTGTGTGTATATATATATATAGAGAGAGAGAGCCCTGGTTGCACAGTGGTTAGATTATATACATATATACACACATATATGTATATGTATTTATGTATATTATACAGTGTATATATTTTCACCACAATAAAAAACTGAAAAAGGTAAAAATATGCATATAAGTAACACAACATTTGCTAATTCAACAGTTTTTACATGTACAATTCAGTGACATCAATTATATTAATCATATGCAACCCTTACCAGTATCCATTGCCAAGTTTTCTATCACCATAAACAGATACTCAATGCTTCCTAAACAATAACTCCCCTTTCCCCTGTCTCCTGCCTCTGGTAACCACTAATAAATTTTGTTCTGTATACATTTGCCTATTCTAGATATTTCATGTAAGTGGAATCACACAGTATTTGCTCTTTAGAATTAGAAGCCTTCTTGAATTGCTTTTCTTTTAGTTTTTATCTTTATTTTTTAAATACTATTTTATTGTGTTTTTGATGAAAGTTTACACAGCAAATTAGGTTCCCGTTTTAACAATTACTACATAAATTGTTCAGTGACGTTGGTTACATTCTTTACAATGTGTCAACTTTCTCATTAATTTCATTCTTGATGTTTCATTTCCGTAATCTGGTTTCCCTGTCCCCTTACCCTTTTATCTTTGCTTTGGAGTAATTGTTGACCATTTGGTCTTATATAGATGATTTTCTAAAGGTGTCAAGTATTCAGTGGTAATATTATTTATTTTCTGAGCCAATCTGTTATTTAGTTAAAAGGTGACCTCAGGGAGTGGTTTCGGTGCAAGGCTTAAGGAGTATCTCAGGGTGATAGTCTCGGGGAATCCTCTAGTCTCAACTGGTCCAGTAAGTCTGGACGTTTTAAGAATTTGGGTTCTGTTCCACATTTTTCTCCCCTTCTATCAGGATCCATCTATTGTGGCCCTGATCAGAACGGTAGGTAATGGTAGCCAGGCATCATCTACTTCCGGTATCAAGGTAGATGAGGCTGCTGTTAGTGTAGGCTGTTAGTCCTGTAGACTAGTTTCTTCTCTCAGTCATTGGTTTCCATCTTTATCTTTTGTACCAGATGGGAAGACATATTTTAGACAGCTGCTCACAAGCTTTTAAGATGCTAGATCTACTCACCAAACTAAGATGTAGAACATAAACTTTATGAACTATTAGGCCAACTGACCGCGTTGTCCCATGAGACTGTGGTCCTAAGGTCTTTGTTTTATTTTACATATATATTACTTTTGTACTCTTAGTGGGCTTCCCCTTATGCCATGCCCTCTTATCAATTATTGTACCCTTTAATCTGGGGGTAGGTGTGGCAATGGAAGCTTGGAAAATTCTTTTTCAAAATATCTTTTAAAACAGGTACAGATTCTCTCTGTGGCTGTGCTTTGGGGTAATAAAATTGGAGGGGAAACCTTTGTAGCTTTTAAAGGAGAAAGGACTGGTGCTTTGACAATTCCATCAAAAAGAAGTCCAAACAATTTTTTTTGAAAAAATATCTTTTTTTCTAATGCTTTTGAATACTGTACTTTTTAAATATGAAAAATCATCTCCTGGACCCATTTTACTCAAAAGAAATGCACTGTAATCAATACTTGAGATGTTTCAGACTACTATGAGCTATGGTCCCTATTTAGGAAACATAAGCCAGGATTGGAGAAATTAAATTAAATTGCTCAGCTATTTTGTTTCCTTACAATACCATCTAAACAATCTAAGCTTCAAAAACTTTTTTCAGGAGCTCAGCTTTTTCCCTTGTCAAATATAATAAGGGCTGATCGACTGCCGGAGATTAAAGGAGCAGTGATTTTTCTGCAATTCTCAAAAGTCTCGTAAGTATTAAAAGCCTAAGCCATCCTCCAGTTGGCAGCAACATGCTTGAAGATGATCTAAAAGAGATGAATGGGTGGACTGGTCTAAATTAAATGAGAATACCTAACTCAACTGGACCAATAAACAACATCATGATAAACAGAGAAAAGATTGACATTGTCAAGGATTTCATTTTACTTGGATCCACAATCAACACCCATGGAAGCAGCAGTCAAGAAATCAAAAGACACATTGCATTGGGCAAATCTGCTGCAAAAGACCTCTTTAAAGTGTTGAAAAGCAAAGATGTCACCTTGAAGTCTAAGGTGTGCCTGACCCAAGCCATGGTATTTTTCAACGGCCTAATATGCATGCGAAAGCTGGACAATGAATAAGGAAGACTGAAGAAGAATTGATGCCTTTGAATTGTGGTGGTGGCAAAGACTATTGAATAGACCATGGACTGCCAAAAGAATAAATAACTGTTTCTTGGAAGAAGTACAGCCAGAATACTTCTTAGAAGCAAGGATAGCAAAACTTCATCTTGCTTACCTTGGACATGTTATCAGGAGGGAGCAGTCCCTGGAGAAGGACATCGTGCTTGGTAAAGTAGACCGTCAGCGAAAAAGAGGAAGCAACTCAACGAGATGGATTGAAACAGTAGCTGCAACAATGGGCTCAAGCATAACAATGATTGTGAGCATGGTGCAGGACCAGGCAGTGCTTCGTTCTGTAGTACATAGGGTCGCTATGAGTTGGAACTGACTCAAGGACACCTAACAACAACACACTAACTCCTATGTGGTTACCATGAATATAAATATGATGTTTTTATCCAGTGGTGCTAATCATGGTAGTTTCATAAATAAAAAAACGTGTTCATTGGTGACCCTAGTAAATAAATGTTTCTGAACATACCATATTTACACAGATATTTGTTCCACAATAGGAAAAGCTTGCTCTGCTATGGTTGTGCTTTTACATATGAATGTTGAATTTGCCTTCTGATAATGTAGCTGTTTTGACAGTAACCATTTCAGAAGTATCCATGGTAGCAATAGGATTTATTGGAAAGGCTTTAGAATCTACAGGAAAGCCTCAAGAAGTCTGTTTTCATCTGCTTTCTGTAACAATTCCTCAAGAATATTTTGGCAGATTAGTGATCATCATTGCCTTATGAAGAAACATTCAATGTTCCAAATACGCAGAGTGGTGTGATTTCCACGTATTATTTTGGTGATTCTTTTGGATTGTATTATGCCATATCATTTTGACTGTCTTTTTATCTTATTTTTCTTGAATGGACTTCTGTAAAATAATAATACGCAGATCAACTACGATGCCGAAAAATTCATAAATCAAATTATGTGGTTATTAGGCATCTCTTAGTGGAACAAGACTTACTGCAATTCATCATTTATGAGCTCCATGTGTGCCCATTCATCACTATAGCAATCTTGTCAGTTCGTACCTTGGTAAAAAATTATTTCCACATCCAGTCTTCTAAGGGGCTCAGCAGGGTATCATGCCGGCAGGTCCACATTAATGAAAAAGCAAACTGCTTATGATCTATGACTATGATTAAGTCTCAGCTGAGTGATATCACACTTACATGCACAATGATTGTACTGTTTGAAGCTGCATTTTTACATGAAGTTATTTTCAGCATACTTTGTGGAAAACTATTTTTACTTTGTCAGGAATGACTAGCATATTGCTAACCCAACAACTAGAGAAATGCTCAGGTTATTTGTTTATTTCTGTGGCCATACTAATAGAAATAGATGGTTTGTCAGATTCATCACCTGGGTCATTTTTGTACCTTGTGACTAATATTTATGTGCATGGTAGAATCAGAATATCATGACAAGATGCCAAGAAGGAAACCATTATATTCCTTAGGGAGGGCAAATTTTTCCATAGTCACATATCCAATAAGGTCATGCCAGAACAAAATCAGGTTGTTATTCTGTGCACACCTCTATATTCTGTGAGTACAGCTCCTTTTGATATTAATAGACAATTCTACTGTAAAAAAGGTATGAGTATGTGGCTACACAATGCTGTGATGCTTCTATCTGCACGCGTGTGCACGTGCATGCGCGCACGCACACACACACATACTTTTATTTACTTTCAAAGGAAAAAAATGGACTCTTGTCACATACTTTTGTTTTAAAATTTTAAATTTAATTAGTTGATTTCCTGCATGGCAATCATATGTAGGTCTATTAGAAACCTAAGAATCCACGTTGATATGCACTCCTTTTGTGAATGTGACCTAACCATGAGGTTTCTTGCTTCCAAGAAAATGTCACTGCCACCTCATTCAGTACCAATTGTACTTAGGTAGAATATACAAACAAACTATAATGGTTGCCTCCAGCAAATATTGTTGGTACCTAATCCATATCACCTTGACTTATCTTGGAGATTTCCTGCAGGCGGTGTCAATACATGGCAATGGCTTCCTACCTGTCTCTGTTTGAGAGTGTATTCTGACCACTTTTGCAAAGGTGCTGACTGGAAATACTGAGTTCAAATCCCAGCGGGCACCCTTAACAGATGGTTGAATAAATATCCCAGCTTCCTTTCTCCTTGCTAAGATAATTCTGAGACATATTCCACACAGTCTCTGAGAGGATCACCAACAGGATTGAGTCCCAGTTGCCCACAGTGGTCACCCCCTCATTAATGCACCTTTCATTGACTTTCTTCGTTTTTCTTCCTCACTTCCCCACTGCCTCACAGTGTGTCGTGTGATTACTTCTCAAACTACTTGTAGGCAGATCCTTCCGTCAGAGTTGGTTTTGGAGGAACCCAAACTAACACATTGACTTTAGTCAATGCAATCAGAAAGACAAATTCAAAGAGAAAAATTGTATGCTATATCCCCAAAGTCAAGTATTTCAATTTTATTTCATTCACTAGGGTTAGCTATATGATGCTACATCGCTTCATTTGAGCAATAAGTAAATTAATAAATTTAAAAATAAACTAAAGCTTATGGCACTGTTTGTTCATGACCATTTGCTATTCTCTTTTTTTGGAGACTTCACCTATTAATTTTATTTAAGCTATTCCCTCTGTGCAGATATTCCCAAATCTATAGCTCCATCATGCCTTCTTTCTCTTCTCCACTTGTCATTTTGATAAGTCCACCTGAATTATGTTTTTGATCACACAAATCCAACATCTCTAAGACTGAATTCCTAATCCTCTCCCCCTTACACCAAGATGGCTTTCCTTCCTAATTCACCAATGGCTTCCTGGCTTCTGATTCTCAATCACCTGTTGCCAAATCTACTTTGTCCACCCTACCAATTGAGGATCAAGGGCAAATCATAATAACTTGCTCATCTGTCTTCTTTACATTTCCTTGCTACTCCCTTAGTTCTAGTTTAGGCTTAGACTATGATAACAGCTTCATAACTGGTCTCTCTGCCTATTCCCCATGCAAATCCTTCTTAATCACCAGTACAGATTAATCTTCCTAAAACTCTGTTGGCGAAGAATATTGACTTTCAGAAGAATGAACACATCTGCCTTGGAAGAAATACAGCCAGAATGCTCCTTGGAAGTGAGGATGGTGAGACTTCATCTCACATACTTTGGACATGTTATCAGGAAGTACCAATCCCTGGAGAAGGACATTATGCGTGATAGAGTAGAAGGTCAGTGAAAAAGAGGAAGACGCTCACTGAGATAGACTGACAGCGGCTACAGCAAAGGGCTCAAATATACCTACTATGGTGAGGATGCCGCAGGACCAGACAACTTTTCTTTCTGTTATACATGGAGTCACTATGAGTTGGAACCGATTCCATGGCACCTAACAACAACAACAAACCTCTGTCCACTGCATATAGAATAAAATCCAAACTTCTTCACAAGGCGTTTGAGTTCCTCTAGAAATTGAATTTAGTTTGCCTTTGCTCCCACTATTTCCCAACTCAAACAGTGTATTCCAGCTAGCTAGCTTTATTCACTCTTGCTTTGATATATTCTGTACTTTCTTTCTTTCATTAATTCCCTCTAACTTTGTGGTCTGATACCTGTCTATTCAAACCTGAATCCTCCAACTCTTTAACAAAGACTGCCAGAACGTTAGTTCTAAACAAGTCCAACCACTTCATTTTGTGGGTGGGGACACTGAGGTCTGGAAAAATGAGAGTGGGCCAAAGTCATTTGCTTAAAAGACACAGCTGATTCAGTAACATACTCAAGAGAGACTAGAGCAAAATTTTCAGAGAGTGTGTTGTCTCAACTATTTCAAGCCATCTCCCTCTCCTCTGACCTGCCAAAGTGATGGTTTTTCATATAATTTGTGTGGTAATTAACAATACTGCCTCCAGTCCATTATTGCTTTAGCTATTTGAAATGCCAGTTAAAACTTATTTCACTTTAACATATCTTCCCAGCAAGGTAGATTCAAAGCTCTCTGAGATCAGGGATCATGCCTTAAACTCCTTTGTAGAATCCAAATAATGGTAATGATTATAGAATATGAAACAGAAAATTTGTTGAGTATATATTACGTATCAGATATTGTGATAAGCTCTTTGCATACATAATCCCATTTAAATCTCAAGAACCCTATGTGATCAGTGTCTTTATCATTGCCTTTATACATGATGCTATGAATCTCAGGGAAGTTAAATAACTTTCCAAGGTCATAGAGCTAGTAATTATCATGACAGTCTTTAAAGCTAGGTTTGTATAACTAAAATTTCTGAGCTAATGCTATTTTCTTTGCAAAACCTATTCAATAAATTGAAATTTTTGGTTATTGAATAATTATAGTCTGTTCACTGTTTCCCATTCCATTCGTAAGGTGAAATTTAATGTGTGGATTAAATTTCTTGCTTTACTTCGACATTTCTTTCATCTTTGGTTTAGCGCGCAATCAGTTTCTCAACAAAACCGGGTAAGAGTTGCTACCACAGATGACTACTGAGATCAAGTGTACGGAATGCACTGCCTCTGAGATGGAGAGAATCTCGTGCTCTGAGGAGGACAATGAGGTCTTTTGCATTCTTTGGGAAAGCAATGCAGCATGTAGGATGATGGCTATGAAACCACAATGTCTCCGTCAAGATGCTGAAATGCAGTATTATTAATTAAACAGCTTCAAGAGCTCTGTGTTGCTTGGAATGTTGGAAGACTTTTTCCACAAGCAGTCATGTCACTTCCCAGACTTAGTAAGCCATGCCTTTACGCAATTTAAATGCTAGGTCAAAAGCCTGAGTTATCAAAGAAGGGCCACTCTTGAGTAATGTTCAAAAGAGTCATGTACAGATTAGTGTTCATATACGCTTCAACTCTCGAGTTAAAAACAGAGTATCTACACTAGTTGAATGATATAAACTAGTATTTCTTAACCTTGATTGCACACTAGAATAAACTTATTAGCTTTTAAAATTCCTGTAAAATAAAAGTCTGGACTTAGATAAGGAGTGGCTTATTTCAGAAAAAGATTATTGCAAGGTGAGAAAGAGACTGTTGCAATAGGGGAGAAGTCTATTACAATACGGAGAACATTTTGACCATAAGATCAGCAAGCATCTCAAGAGTTAGGGAAAAAGGATTTCTCTTTTATAGTGATGAAAGGAAAGAGTCACATGATCAGATAATAAATCAGAATGTTTTACACTAAGGCCAGCAAAGATGTCACTGTGAGGACTAAGGTGCGCCTGACCCAAGCCATGATATTTTCAACCGCCTCATACGAATGCAGAAGCTAGACAATTAATAAGGAAGACTAAGGAAGAATTGATACTTCTGAATTATAGTGTTGGCAAAGAATATTGAATATACCATGGACTGCCAGAAGAATGAACAAGTCTGTCTTGGAAGAAGTATAGCCAGAGTGCTCCTTGGAAGTGAGGCTGGTGAGACTTTGTATCATGTTATCAGGAGGGACTAATCCCTGGAGAAGGACATCATGCTTGGTAAGTGAGAGGCTCAGTGAAAAAGAGGAAGACCCTCAATGAAATGGATTGACACAGTGGCTGCAACAATGGGCTCAAACATAACAACAATTGTGAGAATGGTGCAGGACCAGGCAGTGTTTCCTTTTGTTGTACATAGGGTCACTATGAGTCAGAACCAACTGGAGGGAACTTAACAACAACAAGGCCAGCCTATTCTATGGAAGGAGGCTTAAAGGACAGGTTGTATGTAGACTTAGTCTGAGGGTGGGCCAAAGTTCAAGCACTTGGGGGAAGAAGTGAAGTCTAACCACAATTTTGTTAACAAATTTTTGTTTCTGATTTATCAGTGGGGACAGGCAGTTCAGATAATCATTTATGAGGATAAGAATGGGAATATGGAGGGTCTGTGTCTGGAGCTTATCATCGGTAAGCAAGCGAGTATCCTTAGTCTTATCTAAGTCATATGGGGAAGAGTATGTATTTGCAGTAAGCTATTTTCCTGAACACAAAGTACATGCCTGTACTGAGCTGGGCAATAGGCAGAGAGACAAGCTATGAAGTTATTATCATATCTTTGTGTTTTCTGAACACAAACACAGGTTTTCCTGAATCATCTGTGTGTTCCAGGTTGACAGCATTGAGATAAAATTCTGCATTGTCAGTTCCCATGCCCAGGTCCCACCCCAGGTTAGATAAATCAGAACATCTGGGTGCAGGATCCTAGCACTGACATTTTTTAGAAGCCCTAGGTCATTCATTGCACAGCCAGGATTGAGAATTACTGATCTTAAACAATATCCACATGACTAGTTTGAATATTTTCAGTAAAATGGCTTTTTTAAAAAGTGAATCAAACTTTTTATATATGCGTGTGTGTCAATGTTATAGTTACCTATGGATTAGTAGTTCTTACTGTGAAAGGTTTTACCCAAAGATTGTCTAATTTCTAGATTTTTTTTAAACGTAAACCTTTGCATTTCTCTTTTAGGTTCAATGAGTAAGTAGCTAGTGACATTCTGTAACTGAGCTAACAATTGCTTTATCCTGGTAGGAAGCAAACATCTACAGCTCTAATTTTGCATGGTTTCAATGGTAATATTTATCGAATACTTACTATGTTCTAGGCTTTGCTCGAAACATTTTACTTGTATTAAAATATTTACAAGAGATAACAACCCAGTAAGATTTTTACAGATGGGGCAACTGAGACCCAGAGGAACTAAGAATCTTTGTAAGGTTATATGGAGTCCCTGGGTGGTGCAAATGGTTAACACACTAGGCTGCTAACTGAAATGTTGGCAGTTTGAGTCTACTCAGAGATGCCTTAGAATAAAGGTCTGGTGATCTACTTACAAAAAAAATCAGCCATTGCAAACTCTATGGAAACAATTCTACTCTGATGTACCTGGGCTCACCATGAGTTGGAGTTGACTCTAGGGCAAACAGTTTAAAGTTATACAAATGGTAAATTGAAGAGTAAATGTGAGAAGTTAGAAAGCTGGACTATAGAACCTTAACCAACTACCTGGTACTGCTTCTCAAGTACATTTCTTGTAAATTTGGTGGTGAGGGGGAGTAGAGAATGAAAGAAATTGATTTAAATTCCAAAAACTATACTAGCCCTTGTTGTTGTTAGTTGCCTTCAAGTCACTCCTGATTCATGTTGATCCCATGTACATTGGGACAATGATTATGATCCATAAACCTGTTCGGCATCATAGCAACACTGTGCAAGCCACCACTGACACATGGGTGGAGGCTGCACATGAGGTGCATTGGCCAGAAACAGGAGAAAATTCTACCTTTGAACTACCAATGCCTCATTTACTATTCCTACACCCACAGGATACTAGATAGAGCTCCCAGGATGTTCTGAGAACCATTTATATTCATTTAAAACTGCCTGGAGTGTCAGCATACTGAAAAAGAGTATAGTTAGCAATGCAAATCCCACATGCTTGTTACCTAGGACTTGCCTCAAGCAATGGAAACAGAGGTACTGAAAGACATTAGTTCTCCTCTCCCTTCCTTTGTGGTTTCTCAACCCTAGCTACTCTTTGGTATCAATTGGGGAGCTTTGAGAAAAGCTGATGCCCAGGATCCACCTCCCAGAGACGCTATTTCAATTGGTCTGTGACTGGAACCCTGCATAGACATTTCAAAATTTCCTGTCATTAAAAAGACAGGAAAGAAAGACCAAAATGGGTGGTGGAAGAGACTCTGAAACTTGTTCTTAAAGTTAGAGTAGCTAAAGTGAACAGAAGAAATCATAAAGTAAAAGAGGTGAACAAAAGACTTCAAAGGACATCTCTAGAAGACAAAGTATTCTAATGAAATGTGCAAAGACATGGAGTTAGAAAACCAAAAGGGAAGAACACATTTGGAATTTCTCAAGCTGAAAGAACTGAAGAAAAAAATCTAAGCCTCAAGTTGCAATATTGAAGGATTTTATGGGCAAAATACTGAACGATGCAGGAAGCATCAAAAGAAGATGGAAGGGGTACACAGAGTCACTGTACCAAAGGAATTGGTCGACATTCAACCATTTCAGGAGATAGCATATGATTAGGAAGAGATGGTACTGAAGGAAGAAGTCCAAGCTGCACTGAAAGCACTGGTGAAAAACTAGGCTCCAGGAATTGACGGAATACCAATTGAAATGTTTCAACAAACAGGTGCACCACTGGAGGTACTCACTTGTCTATGCCAAGAAATTTGGAAGACAGCTACCTGGCCAACCCACTGGAAGAGATTCATATTTGTGTCGTTCCAAAGAAAGGTGATCCAACGGAATGGGGAAATTACTGAACAATATCTTAATATCAAACACAAGTAAAGTTTTGCTGAAGATCATTCAAAAGAGATTGCAGCAGTACACCAACAGGCAACTGCCAGAAATTCACACCAGATTCAGAAGAGGATGTGGAACAAGGGATATCATTGATGATGTCAGATGGATCTTGGCGGAAAGCAGAGAATACCAGAAAGATGTTTACCTATGCAAAGGCATTTGACTGTGTGGATCATAACAAATTATGGATAACATTGTGAAAAACGGGAATTCCAGAGCATGTTTTAATTGCGCTCACATGGAACCTGTACATAGACGAAAAGCAGTCGTTCAAACAGAACAAGGGGATATTGCGTGGTTTAAAATCAGAAAAGGTGTGTGTCAGGGTTGAATCCTTTCACCATACTTATTCAATCTGTATGCTGAACAAATAATTCCAGAAGCCAGACTATATGAAAAAGAATGCATCATCAGGATTGGAGGAAGACTCATTAACAACCTGCCATATGCAGGTGACACAACCTTGCTTGCTGAAAGCAAAGAGGACTTGAAACACTTACTGATGAAGATCAAATAATACAGCCTTCAGTATGGATTATGCCTCAACATAAAGAAAACAAAAATATTCACAAATATACTAATAAACAACATCATGATAAATGGAGAAAATATCGAAGTTGTCAAGGATTTCATTTTACTTGGATCCACAATCAACAGCCATGGAAGCAGCAGTCAAAAATCAATTAACTTATTGCATTGGGCAAATCTTCTGCAAAAGACCTCTTTAAAGTGTTCAAAAGCAAAGATGTCACTTTGAGGACTAAGGTGCACCTGACCCAA
This sequence comes from Trichechus manatus latirostris, assembly GCF_000243295.1. Classification (NCBI taxonomy): domain Eukaryota; kingdom Metazoa; phylum Chordata; class Mammalia; order Sirenia; family Trichechidae; genus Trichechus; species Trichechus manatus. The sequence goes on from NW_004444015.1 coordinate 6,569,464, forward strand.
GCCATGGTATTTTCAATCACATCATATGCATGTGAAAGCTGTACAATGAATAAGGAAAACCAAAGAAGAATTGATGCCTTTGAATTATGGTCTTGGTAAAGAATATTGACTATACCATTGACTGTCAGAAGAACAAACAAATCTGTCTTGGAAGAAGTAAAACTAGAATGCTCCTTAGAAGTGAGGATGGAGAGACTTCATCTCAGGTACTTTGGGCATGTTATCAGGAGGGACCAGTCCCTAGAGAAGGACATCATGCTTGGTAAAGTAGAGGGTCAGCAAAAAAGAAGACAACTCTCAACGATATGGATTGACACAGTGGCTGCAACAATGATCTCAAACATAGCAACGATTGTGAGGGTGGCGAAGAACCAGGCAGTGTTTCATTCTATTGTACACAGGGTCACTATGAGTTGGAACTGACTTGACAGCACCTAGCAATAACTACATAGACAATTTAAGTTCACCCAGATGATTCTAATGTTTAGCGAGGGTTGCAAGCTACTGCTCTAACATATCCACCTCAAAAGTTAAGAAATGCACTTCGAGTATCCCTAAATTCTATTAATACTCTTGTGCTGTTTCAAATTATCAATGTTGTTTAGATCAATGGTGATTCATATCAATCTTAATAACTTATGCTTTCTCAAATTGTTATCTTTTATGGTGCTCATAATCTATATTACATAACCTGTGGACAAGTAGGTCAGCATGATTAGTTTTGAAAATCTAATACCTTAACTAGCCACTAGGGCAATATTTGAGTTGTGCTGCTTTTATGGCTTGTTCGTAAATGAAAACCAGGAGACTCTCTTTGAAGCTTTTATAAACAGAATATACTGACAGTGAATCAGTTAGAATGTATTCAGTACGATAATAATTTTGCTTTGGTTATGAAATGCAAAGGTTCCCACTGGGGTTAGATTTGCTTATTTTAGTTATTTAAAGTTAGAACTACAAATGCTAATGACTTTGAATGTACTTTATTCTTCTTCTGGCGTTTGAGTCCATCTAGACATTCTCCTATAGGCACTCCTATCTCTAAAGGGGATGCTTTCTCTATGTTGTCACAACATTTCATATTATATGTTAGATTTGAGGGGAAAAGTTAAGTCTCATCCTTTTATAATCTCTCTAGTATGGGGCATATAGTAGATGTTCAGTAAATACACGTTGACAGTTGTTTTTCCTCAAAAGTTATAACAACTATAGGGAATACCAGCAGTCAATGCCTGTAGGTCTAGAAGAAAGATTTACAATTTATATTCTACATTAACATAGTTTTGTCTGTGTTGCTGAACAATCCTTTACATCCTCTGCCTTAATCAGTTTTCAGGTACCTGAATGTACACACAAGCAAGTATCTTACTTTATGTGTATTGTGGCCTTCCCTTAAGCCGAAAGATCAGTCTTAATATAAGCTTCTTTGAAATTTCATAACAGTAGAAGATTAAATATAGAATCAGTTCCTGTGGCACATTAACATGTTGAATGAAAGTAAGCTTTTGGAGGTAATGGCTATAAGACTATCCATTGTTAAATTTTGGGGGTTTATTTACACAATGTTTACTCAATGACAATAGGGTTATCAGCATGAACACAAGTTTTCAGAAACTGCAGCAAAGACACCCATTCAGAACTAAGCCAGATTTATTCTACAGAACACATTTAGTGGCTTCCTTCTTTTTTCTTTATTTCTGTATACTGCACATCTTTTAAAGTACAAGGTATTTGGTGTTATTTTCTTGCACACCATTAAACCTGCTTATTAGAGACGGATGTACAGAGGAATCGAGGATGATGGCTAGGTTTTATTGTGTGATTTATTAAGGGTTGGATATTTACCTGGCTTACAAACCAGAGGCAATCTAAATTAAAATCAATGGAGGGTGTAGTTGTTGGTTATCAGAGCCAATTCCGACTCATGGAGACGCCATGTGTTACAGAGTATAATGCTGCATAGGATAACCAAAAGGTCGGCAGTTCAAATCTACCAGCTGCTCTTTGGAAACCCTATGGGGTAGTTCTACTCTGTCCTATAGGGTCGCTGTGAGTCGGAATCCACTCAACAGCAAACGGTTTGTTTTTTTGGGTTTAATCTTTAGGGAAGCAGATTGCCAGGCCTAGCTTTTAAGATACTGCTGGGTGGGTTTGAACTACCAACCTTTAAGCAAGCAGTTGAACACAAACCATTTGTGCCATCTAGGGACCTGTTAATAAAATACAATGACTTAATTATTAGTTGAGGAGCCCTGGTTGCACAGTGGTTAAGAGCTCAGGCTGCTAACCAAAAGGTCGGTAGTTTGAATCCACCAGCTAGTCCTTGGAAACTCTATGGGGCAGTTCTTTTCTGTCCTATAGGGTCGCTATGAGTCAGAATTGACACTACAGCAACTGGTGGGGGGGTTAATTATTAGTTGAAGGAGCTTTGGTGCCTCAGTGGTTAAGTGCTCAGCTGCTAACAGAAAGGTGGGTGGTTCGAGCCCACCCGGTAGCAACAAGGGAGAAAAGACCTGGCGATCTGCTCCCTTAAGATTACAGCCAAGAAAACCTTATGGAGCAGTTCTACTTTGTCACAATGGTCCCTATGAGTTGAAACCGAATCTGGTACCTAACAACAAGAAATTATTAGTTGGACTGAGATGTGTTTCCTTGTCATTTGCATTTTCAATCCACAATTTCTTCTATCTCCTGACTTTCTAAGAATCTGAAACGAGAGGGTCAGGAAAAGGGATTTGATTTACTTTGTGTTTGCTTCAGTGCTTTGATCCCTTTGACCTAAAGAAACATACTACAGCCATTTCTGCTCTGCTATGTCAGTTCTGGCCTTTTAGGGTCCTTAAGAGATGTGGCTTCTTGGGTCTGAATCAACTTTCACTGTTTCCTTTTGCATACCAAGAAGGCATTGCTCATTCCTGCTGGTGAAACATGTGTTCTAAGTTATTTTAGTCTTTTTTTTTCCCCCTACTTGTGGATTGGACCTACTCTTATTGTCTTCTCAATTCATGGTGATCTAGGGCATGTTATGCAAGATGGTTAGCTGGGAACTTACATGGATGAAGAACACAGAATCTGGATCAGGCAGCCAGGCATCAAATCCTGGGGAACATTGGTCAGATCACTTAACCTCTCTGTGCCCAATTTCCTCATCTGTAAAATAGGTATAAGAATTGTACCTATCTCATAAGATTGCAGCAAGGATTAAGTTACTTAACACATGAAGAATATTTATAACTATGCCTGCAAGATGGCATGTACTATATAAGTATCTTATTTTTAAGATAATAACACAGAAATGCATCTATGGTCTTGTCTTAATCACCTCTGTCTTCAACCATTACCAAACTTTAGAAATGTGTTTTTCAAACTGTAGGTGGCAACTCATTAGTGGGTTGGCAGGTCAGTTTTATTGGGTGTAGTCTGTATTGTTTTTCAGTTGAAATAGAATAAAAAACACCAGAGTGCATGACACATAGGCAGGGCCAGATTAAGGCATGTAAGGGCCCTAAATACTAATAATCTGTGGTGCCCCCTCCTCTGCTTACTCATGCATTTGAACGGAAAATGTGAGTTATTTGTATATGTGTGTGTGTGTGTCTTAGCTATCCATGATGTAACTTATTTTTAAATACAACTATAATGTTAGCAATTGAATGCAAAAGTGGCCTATGCCATTTTAGCAGAATGAGATGAACTGGATTATAAAATTTTTAGTGGGCGAATGTAGCAAAAGTTAGATTTGACAGCTCACCCTCATCTCTTGTTTATTAGAAAGAAATAGTATACTCCCAAGAGACCCATAGAGATAAGGAGTTTCAATGAAATGGGAGGGCACCGTAAGAGACGGAAGTCAGTGAAGGTGTTGAAGTGGTAGGGGCCTTATAGTTTACACAACCTTGCACGTGGGCACCCTCGTGACCCTGAATGAACTTTATTTCTGGCCAGCACATTCTCACGTACTGGAGCTAGTATCCATTTCATTTAGTGCCCTGCCAGATCCCTTCCACAGCAGTGCTTGCTTTTTCTTGTGGCCTGTCTACTTGGCATCTATGGGTCTTTACTTTGAACAACTGGTGCCCCTGTATTTTTGATGCCCTAAGCATGTGCTTACCTTACTCATTGGCTAATCTGTCCCTGCACATAGGGCTAGTATTGTTCTACGAAATGCGTGGTTAAAATGTGTGTGCATGTGTGTGCTGACTCACAGTTTGAAATGAATTTTATACAGTGCATACATCTTACCTTTCCCACTAAACCGGTGGGAAGAGAAAGACTTGGTGAAGTTTATAATCATTTATGCATCACTAACATTCCCAAACGAGTTCCTGGGTGGCTCAAACAGTTAAGTGGTTGGCTGCTAACCGAGAATTTGGTGGTTCAAACCCACCAGACGTGCCTGAGAAGAAAGGCCTGGTGATCTGCTTCCAAAAGCTCACAGCCGTAAAAACTCTGTGGAGCAGTTCTACTCTGCAGCACATGGAGTCGCCATGAGTAGGAATTGACTCAGTGGTAACTTTTTTTTTTAACATATCAAAGGTGTATGTCATTCCCATTGATAACTATGACTCAGTCTAGCAGTGATTCTAAACCAATTATCTTTGTAGAAGGATGCAGTTGAAAAAGGCTCCCCTCCCCTAAAGGTCTGTGATATATACCCCTGATGGGGGTTAGGGATGGAAAGGTAAAGGGGGCTTCAGTAAGTTGTCTGCACTCTTGATAATCACTGCACTAGACTATAAGGTCCTTACATTGCATCTTTTCTAGTGCCTTGCACATTGGAGATGCACAATAGAGATTTATCTAATATACGTGTATTGCCAAGATTCACATAGACCTGTGCTTAAAGAATGCCAATAATTCTTAAGGAACAAATTAATTCATTAAATAAATCTTATCAAACAACTACTATTGGTGGCAAAATGTGTTTTACATACAATCTGATGCAAAGGAAAAATCTGGACACAAGTGAGCAGTTGAATGTTTGGAAAATAAAAACCTTGTTTCTTTCAAAGAATGCTGTTCTCTGCGATGGATGTTAGCAGCTCCCTTTTGCCAGACAAGTCTCCAGATATGACATTGCTAGAGTCACCAATTTATCTGCCTGCTATCTGGGCTGGCTGCAAATACAGGTGTATTTTGCTTTCTACAAGAGATAAATGCACAGGAGTATTTATTATTTACAGGAGGATTTGCAAAAAAAGCTTTAAGGTAAAAGAACTTACTGAATTGTGAATAAATTTTGATGAGTTTATCAAAATCTTCCTCTCCACTCATCAGAAAATTTTCCTGGAGCCTTGTTTCTGCCAATGCCTTCAGTGCAGCTTGGACCTCTTCCTTCAGTACCATCGGTTCTTGATCATGTGCTACCTCCTGAAATGGTTGAATGCTGATCAATTCTTTTTGGTACATTGAGTCTGTGTATACCTTCCAACTCCTTTTGATTCTTCCTGCATAGTTTAATATTTTCATGGTAGAATCCTTCAATATTGCAAGTGGAGCCTTAAAATTTTTCTTCAGTTTTTCCAGCTTGAGAAATGCTGAGCACGTTCTTCCCTTTTAATTTTCTGTCTCCAGGTTTTGCATATTGCATATTTCATTCTTGAGCTGTCCTTTGAAACCTTCTGTTCAGCTCTTTTACTTCATCATTTTTCCTTTGCTTTAGCTACTCGACGTTCAAGAGCAACTTTCAGAGTCTCTTCTGACATCCATTTTGGTCTTTTGTTTCTTTCCTGTCTTTTTAATGACCTCTTGTTTTCTTCATGTATGATGCCTTTGATGTCATTCCACAACTCGTTTGGTCTTTGGTCATTAGTGTTCAATGCATCAAATCTTTTCTTGAGATGGTCTCTAAATTCAGGTGGGATATACTCAAGGTTGTACTTTGGCTCTTGTGGAATTCTTCTAATTTTCTTCAACTTCAACTTGAACTTGTATGTGAGCAATTGATGGTCTGTTCCACAGTTGGTCCTTGGCCTTGTTCTGACTGATGATATGGAGCTTTTCCATCCTTTTTTTGCATGGATGTAGTCGATTTGATTCCTGTGTATTCCATCTGGTGAAATCCACATGTATAGTCACTGTTTATATTGTTGAAAAAAGGTATTTGCAATGAAGAAGTCATTGGTCTTGTAAACTTCTATCATGCAATCTCCAGCATCATTTCTATCACCAAGGCCATATTTTCCAACTACCAGTCCTTCTTCTTTGTTTCCAACTTTCGCATTCCAGTCACCGGTAACCATGAATGCACCTTCATTGCATGTTTGATCAGTTTCAGACTGCAGATGTTGGTAAAAATCTTCAATTTCTTCATTTTTGTCCTTAGTGGTTGGTGCATAAATTTGAATAATAATCGTATTAACTGGTCTTCCTTGTAGGCATATGGATATGATCCTATCACTGACAGTGTTGTACTTCAGCATAAATCTTGAAATGTTCTTTTTGACAATGAATGCAATGTCATTCTTCTTCAATTTTTCATTCCTGACATAGTAAACCATATGATGGTCTGATTCAAAATGACCAAAACTAGTCCATTTCAGCTCACTAATGCCTAGGATATTTATCTTTATGAGTTCCATTTCATTTTTGACAACTTCCAATTTTCCTAGATTCATACTTCCTACATTGCACATTCCAATTATTAATGTATGTTTGTAGCTGTTTATTCTCATTTTTAGTGATGCCACATCAGCAAATAAAGGTCCCGAAAGCTTGACTCCATCCACATCATTAAGGTCAACTCTACTTTGAGGAGGCAGCTCTTCCCCAGTAGTATTTTGAGCACCTTCCAACCTGAAGGACTCTTCTGGAACCATATCAAACAATGTTCCGCTACTGTTTGTAAGGTTTTTACTGACCAATTTTTTAGACGTATATTGCCAGGTAGGTCTTTCTTCCAAGTCAGTCTAAGTCTGGAAGCTCTGCTGAAACCTATCCACCATGGATCACCCTGCTAGTATTTGAAATACCGGTGGCAAATCTTCCAGTATCACAGCAACATCCAAGCCACCACAGTACAACAAACTGACAGATATGTATAGGGTAGGACCTCCAAATATAAAAGTGCATATCCTCCACTGAGATCTTGAAAAGCCCTGCTGTTGTGTGTGCTTATGAGGTAGGGAGAGGCATCCAGGAGAACCATTTTATTTTCTCTGTTTTTTTTTTCTTTTTTTTTTTTTAGTGTTCCTCTTCCACTAACTTAGTCATAAAAAACGTCTCTTGGTCCATTCAGCAGTCAAAAATTCAAAAGATGTATTGCATTGGGCAAATCTGCTGCAAAAGACCTCTTTAAAGGATTACAAAGCAAAGATCTTACCTTGAAGACTAAAGTACACCTGACCCAAGCCATGGTGTTTTCAGTCACCTCATATGCATGTGAAAACTGGACAATGAATAAGGAAGCCCAAGGAAGAATTGACACCTTTGAATTGTGGTGTTGGAAAAGAATATTGAATATACCATGGACTGTCAAAAGAATGAACAAATCTGTCTTGAAGAAGTGCAACCAGAATGCTCCTTAGAAGCAAGGATGGCGAGATTAAGTCTCACACACTTTGGATATGTTATCAGAAGGGATAAGTCCCTGGAGAAGGACATCATGCTTGGTAAAGTGGAGGGTCAGCGAAAAAGAAGAAGACCCTTAGTGAGATGGATTGACACAGCGGCTACAACAATGGGCTCAAGCATAACAATGATTGTGAGGATGGCGCTGGACCGGGCAGTGTTTTGTTCTGTTGTACATAGGGTCGCTGTGAGTTGGAACTGACTCGATGGCACCTAAAGATAACAACAACACAAGGAAACAAACAAAATGTTGCATTCTTTCTCTAGAAAAATCTCTAATTGAAGTTATGCTTAAATAGCTGAAGTTCCAAAGTTCAAGGTTTCAGGGAACTCTAAAAATGATTGGTAACATTTTCGATTGCTATTCCCAAAAACAGTTGTAAAAGATGAAAAGGTAACCTCTACTTGAATACTCATTAAACTCCAAGAGAAAATAGATAGACTGGAGAATAGAGCTAAGAAAATGAAGATGAAATGAAGAACTAATGGGGAGAACCATTAGACTTTTGATAGAGCTAAAGACTGGTAAAGCTTCTATAATTCTATTTTGAGATTAGCAGAGATGAGAAGTGTTGGGATCTTTCAACAGAAGCACTCCAGTCTAATTCATAAGTGATTAAGCTTAATTCTCCATTGACGTCACAGAATGTGTGTTCATCATAAGGCAGTGGTCCTTGAATCACGACTCATGGGCCAAATCCGTCCTGCGACCTGTTTTTGTATGGCCTAAGAGCCTGGTGGCACAACAGTTAAGCTCTTAGCTGCTATTGGAAAGGTTTGCAGTTCAAACCCACCCAGCAGCTCTGTGGGAGAAAGATATGGCAATCTGCACCCGTAAAGATTACAGCCTACATAACCCTAAGTGGCAGTTCTACTTTGTCACATGGAGTTGCTAGGAATTGTAATTGACTTGATAGCACCTACAACAACAAGAGCTAAGAATGGTTTTTACATTTCTAAATGGTTGGAAAAAAAATCTAAAGAATATTTTGTGACACGTGAAAATTATTTGAAAAGCAAATCTCATTGTCCATAAATAAAGTTTTATTGGAACACAGCCATGACCATTCTTTTACATATTGTTTATGGCAGCTTTCACACTAGGACTACAGAGTTGAGTTGTAGCAACAGTGATCATATAGCCTACAAGTTTACTATCTGGCCCTTTAAAGAACAAGTTTGCTGATCTCTGGTAGAAAAGAAACATGGAAACTAATACCTCTGTTATTTCACTCACCTCTCTTCACTCAGGTGATGTAGGGCATGAAATTTCTGGAAATAGGAAGGTCTTAGCATCTATAAGCTCTCACTGGGCCTTGATCATGAGCTCTGCCCTGATTTCAGTTATACTTGGGTAGCCATGGTTCCAAACTAGTTCTTGTCCATACAACAACCTTGCAACCCACAGCTAGGTGCCCTTAGGCATTGTGTGACACAGCTGAGGGGAAATGTATGTAACTACCAGTGTTCTCGGAGCTCTTGGCAGATTGGGGTATATGAATACTATATAATTGAGTATATTTAAGGTTTTTTTTTTCACTTTAACAACTATATGTGTAGAGTGAGCTGTAATTACTGATGTTACCAAAGTCTCTATTATTTGGCAACACCATAATAGATGAATACTAAATGGCATTTGTGGCAGGCTGTCCTCAAGGAGCTCACAGTCCTGAGGGGCAGACGGACATATATCTTCTATGTGCTAATTTTCTAAATGCAGCTTCTTGAGAACTTACAAGAGGGAAAAGTGGGAGAGAAGACCTGGGAGAAGACACTGGAGCTAGGTCTTGAAGTATTAGTAGAAACTGATCAGGGAGAGGGGAGGTGAGAGGAGATGGAGGGATCGCTAGGAATTGGGAATGGCGTTTAAAAACTTATGGAAATGTGAAAAGGCCTGGACATACCTAGAAATGGCCAGTAGTTCTGGATGACTATAGTGTTCCATGTGTGCATATTATAGGGTAGTTAAAGGAGGAGAAAATAGCCAAAGTAGATGGGAGGAGAAAATGGGAAAAGCGGAAGTGAGATGAGACTCAAAAGAGAGAAAATAGTGGCCAGGTTATAGAAGGCCTTGAATGCCAGGATAAGTAGTTTAGACCTTATTGCATTGATGGGAATAAAACATCAAAGGATTTTAAGCCCAGGCATGAAATAATCCAGTTTCAGAACCTGACCTAACAGTTCAGAAAAATGGCACCGCCTTATTGAGTTGCATTGTAGTATAGTGGTTACATCAGTTTTAACTGGGTTATAATGCTGTAACAAACAACCTGAAAATCTTAGTGGCTTCCGATAACAAAAGGCCATTTCTCATTAACATTACTGGTCTTCCACAGATCGGCTTTGTCTTGTCTTTGTTTTTGAGACCAAAGCTAAAGGAACAGCCTGATCTGGGAAATTCTGGGGTTATGTCAGAGCTGAAAAAAGAGTGATGACAGATCCAGATGGTGGCTCTTAAAGCTTTTCCTTGGAAGTGGTATGTGCCATCTCCACTCATTTCTTATTGGCCAAAGCATGTCACATGGTCAAGTCAAATGATGGCGGGTATAGTATAATCATGTCACAGTGAAGGTAACACATATTAGAAACAAATATACAATCCATTGGACAACCTAGGTTCAAATCTTAGTTCTACTACTTACTAGCTCTGTAAATTTTAGCAATTTACTTATCCTCTCTGTGTTACTTATTATTAGAACAATTTTAGTAAAAACCAGCAATGGATATTTGTATCTATGCATATAACACTTGCCTTTTAAAATTAACCCCTAACCATGCTAAGTACCTTGATGGCACAAACGGTTCGTGCTTGACTACTAATCTAAAGGTTGTAGTTTGAACCTACCCAGCAGCACCACAGAAGAAAGATCTGGTGATCTGCTTCTGGAAAGATTACAGCCAAGAAAACCCTATAGAAAAGTTCTACGTGGTAAAACATGGGGTCGCCATGAGTCGGCAGCTGACTCCATGGCAATGGTTTGGTTTTTGGTTTTAACCTCATGCTGCATTAAGAAGCCTTCCAAAATCCTTGATTCCTTGTGCCCCCATAGTGCCTCGTACTTATACAAGGCCATGATCACATACCGCTGAAAATGCCAAAAGCAAGTCAGATTTGCCTTTGTAGTCTCCACTATGCCTAACAGAGCACTTGGTTTGCAGTAGGCCCTTTACAAACACCTCCTCCACTGAATGGAATTAAATCTATTTAGGCTCTATGGGAAGCTATCAATAGCAGTGATTTGGGACTGGCATTCAGGTGGTTCTTATTTACATGGTTTGCCAATCACAAAGTTAGTGACTAAAGTGTTTTAGCACATCGGGGGATGAAAAACTCTTTCAGGCCACTGATACCACTAATATGGCACGCCTATGTGCCAGACATTTTATATGAACTATCTTATATAATCTTCACGACAGCCCTCCAAGGCAGATGTTGCATCATCTTTACATTACAGGCAAGGAAACTGAGGCATAAAGATGTTAAGTAATTTGCCTAAGGTCATATAACTGAGAAGTAGCAGAAGCAGGGTTCAAAGCCAGACAGATAGGCTGGCTCCTAAGTCCATGAACTGAAATGTCATTTCCCATGTAAAGGCTTCCCTACCCTTAGCACAAGTAGAATGTCTTTCCTCATCAGCAACTGAATGTCAGAAGCAGAGGGGCCCTCCAAGAGCTACATCTAGTCCAGGTGTTTCCAAACTGTGCCCTGAATAACCCTAGGTTCTCTGGAGGTACCGCAGGAGAATCCAAACTTGTGATTACAGCTTAACAGATACTTAGGACCATCGCCTTAATCTGTAACCTACAATTTCAGATGTGTGCATGCTCAAAGGAGCCTCACTGCTCTCATTCACCCGCGTTATAAAAAGTAAATTCCATACATTTCAACATAGAAAATAAATTCATACAAATAAAATATGTTGGAGTGCTAAGTAAGAGTTTAGTAAAGAAAAGAGTTCTTCTGAAAAACAAGTTGAAACCACTAATCGATCCCTACTTCTCCTTTAGAGGTAAAGAAATGGAAGCCTAGGACAAGGACAATGATGGGCCTTTACAATAACGCTTTCAGGTCAGCATTCAGTCCCAGGTGTTTCTGCAGCCAGCGTCTTGCTGCTTCACTTAGTAAAATGCTACTTTGGGTCATCTGCCACATGCTACAGTCCAAGATGACCAAGTCAACTCACTCTTCCTATGTGTATAGTCCCAATCCCCGAGAGAGATCCATTTTCAAAAACTTGAATTGATCTATTTGGATTTTCATGCTCTAGGGTTTTCTTCTTCTTAATAATACTTTAGTAGATATCCTGGAGGTTGCAGTGGATTCTTAAGTTTTATTTTACACAATGTAGATGGCTTTTCAATAATTTATACTGTAATGTTTATAATAAGTGCATAGATGTTAAAAATTAATGAAGAATAAATAATATCCTAACAATAAGTCTGGTTGGGTATAAGTATCCACCAAGGAATAGGATTGTCAAAATTTGTATTAAATGTCTTGATTAGAGCAACATTTTAAATAGCTTCGCCTGATTGTTTTTTAAAAGTGGGTTTCACGTTCTAAAAAAGTCTAGATCATTTATCCTTCATCGTGAAGATCAAATGAGATATGTGTGGAAATTCTTTAAAATGCTATACAAATGGATGATACCCTTAAATGTTGAGAGATATCAAAAGCTACCCAACTTACTAGTTTCCTATGCAATATGGGACTGCATCTTTCTTTCTGCTCTATTGTCTGACTACACCGGAATGAACCACCGTGCCAAGTGTCTTTAGGACCCCAAATACACAGTTGCTTTAGACCTTTATTTATATGTCTTGTATAGCTATATTTGAGGAGCTTTCAGTACTTTCAGGATTTATATCAGGTACCTGATGTCATTGACCTAGGATAAGTTTGCTAGGAATGTTCTAGAGATCCATCATTCAGGATAAAATTTGTATAATGCAACACGTGTTTTACTCACCATGAATAAGACAAGACTGTGGAGGACAGAGCTATTCAGATGGTCTTGCAGAAGGGTTAGACCAGATAATTCACTTAAACTATTTTGGTCCCTCTTTTGTGTGGTACATATTGGGACATAAAGCAGAAGATGGACAAAAGATAAACTGACATTTTAGGGGCATTGACTTTTTAGGCCTTTCCCTCAGCTTATAGGCTTTCCTTCCGGCACTGACCTCACTGTTATGTTGGCATTACCTTGGCTAAGTACTATTTCAATTAGAACTTCCAGATGTATTGGGTTTCATCTCCCAGTCTTGTGGTTTTCAGAGACACAAGAATAACATTCATGCTTGAGATACAAGAGATACTTTGGGTAGTCTATATTCACTTTACTTAGTTTGATCATTGCTAAGAGGGGGATGAATCTCCATGTGCCCCAGGATACATTGTTCCAGTCCATCTCTATATTAGTGTCCTAGGGCTATCGAAAGAAAGTACAACAAAGTGTGTGACTTAAAATGACAGAAATTTATTGCCTCACAGTTCGGGAGTATCTGAATTCAGGTTATTGACAGAACCATGTTCCTCCAAAGGCTCTAGAGGAAGATTCTTCCTTATCTTTCCCAGCTTCTGGTAGCCCCAGGCATTCCTTGGCTTGTAGATGCATCACTCCAAATCAGCTTTTGTCTTCTTCACATGGCTCTTTCCTCTGTGTGTCTCTTCTCCTCTTTTATAAGGACACCAGTTATATTGGGTTAAGACACACTGTACTCCAGTATGGCCTCATGCTGACTTAACTGATAACATCTTCAAAGTCCCTATTTCCAACAAGGTCACATTCACAGGGAATGGGAGTTAGGATTTTGACCTATCTTCTTCAATTTGACAATTCAATCCATAACAATCTTCCCATGCTAACATCATGCCAGAGAACACTAAACTCTCTGAGGGCACTCTGCTATCACCCTCATGCACATCTCAGCACCCTTACCACCTAAAAGCCAGAAATTAATGCTCTCTCTTTTTCAAGGCTGCATCATCAAAGCATCTGCTCCTTCTTAGTGATTATCTACTATACTTCTTTTCTCATTTCAAATCCCCAATGTCCTCTTTTTTCTAATTATTAACAACAGATACACTGTTGCAAAATACTCCTTATCTTCCTGGGAAATTCATAAACATTCTTTAAGGCACAATTCAAATGTCATTTCCTATGTAAAGCCTTCTGTATCCTTAGCACAAGAATGTCTTCCCCCATTTGGAACCCCATATAAATTTGAGTGTGTTGTAATTAAAGAGACTGTTTTATATAGGGAGCCCGGGTGGCGTAGTAGTTAAGAGCTCGACTGTTAACCAAAAGGTTGGCAGTTTGAATCCACCAGGCGCTCCTTGGAAACCCTATGGGGCAGTTCTACTCTGTCCTATAGGGTTGCTATAAGTCAGAATCGACTCAACGGCAATGGGCTTGGTTTTAGTTTTTTTTTTTTTTTTTTTTTGTCCTGTATAGAGAGATTTATATGTCTCCCGTGTCAGATTATGAGAACTTTGAGGGTAGGGATTGTCTTATTCTGCTTTGAATCCTTGGTGCCCAGCACAGTGTTCAATGAAATTTCTTTGAACTGTAATTGTCTTTATCCATCACCATCCTCATAAAAAGTAAGAGCTTAAAATTCAGACAAAAAGAAAGACTTATTTGTGACCAAACTTGTGGGGAAGAATGTGTAATTTTCATCTCTAGAGAGTTCTAGGTTGATTTTTATTTGCATAGGCACAAGAAAGAGTTCTTCTCAGAGTTTTTGCCAAATCAATGAAGAGCTAATCCTATGTTAGAAGAAACTATTATGCAACAACTTTTTTTTTTAATTTTAACTAAAGTCCTTAGTTTTTTCAGATTTTCTTAGTTTTCCCTAATATCCTTTTTCTGTTCCAGGATCCCATCCAAGATACCACATTACATTTAGTTGTCATGTCTCCAAATGCTCATCTGGATTGTGACAATTTCCTGTTGTAGTGACCCTTTCCTTGTTTTTGATGATCTTAACAGTTTTGAGCAGTACTGGTCAGGTATATTGTAGAATGTCCCTCATTAGGATTTCTCTGATGTTTTCCTCATGATTAGAGTGGGGATATGAGTTTTTGGGAGGAAGACCACAGAGGTAAAGTTCCTTTTTTATCATATCCCAGGAACGGTGCAGCATACTATCAACATGACTTATTATTGATGTTGACATTGGTCACCTGACTGAGGTAGTGTTTGTGAGGTTTCTGCACTGTAAAGTTACTCTTTCTCTTTCTCCTTCTTTTCCATACTGTACTCTGGAAAGAAGTCACAAGGCATATCCCACACTTAAGAAGTGGGGAGTTATGGTTCTTTTCTTTGAGGACAGAGTATCTACAGAGATTACTTGGAATTCTTCTACATAGGAAATTTGTTCTAGTATCTTTGTTCATTTAGTCAATCATTTATTAATTCATGGGTATTTAGTTTATACTTTGAGTTATAATCTAATACTGCTTTAGTTTCTTGCTCAAGTTTGTTCCAGTCTTGACCACTGGAGACTCTTTTAGTTGGTTCTGTGTCCCCTGACCTACCCTCATCATTGTGGATTTCTTTCTTTCTTTCTTTTTTGAGCACTTTCCTACTTTCTCGCACTACAAGATGCTCCAGGTTCATGGTGTATATTTCCTTCCCCAGTCCTAGAATCAGCCATTTCTCCAAGGAGCCTTGGTTCTTTTGATTGGAGAATGGTATCTTTTTTTAAACAGCAGTATGATAATGTAGAGGACATGTGTTGCAACCCAATTTGATCTTAGATGCATTCTGATAAACTATATGTCACATACCATCTCACTGGAAAAGAACTGTGTGCAGCCCAAGGAGATTCTCGCATAGCCCACCTGTAACACACACAACACAAATAGATTGCCTTGTATGTTCCAGAAGACCCTCTGTTTTCCCATCTTTTCATTCTTAAGCTAGTTGTTTGGAATTCTTCACTTTAAAAAGGAAGTCATAGACAATTAAACTTTGAGATAAAATATGATAGAAAAGGGAAGTAACCTTTTAAACAGACTATTTGGCAAAACAACCCTCCAAATAATAGTAATTATATAGTTTTGCCAGTTGCATGGTGAGTATAATTAAGGTGACTGAATGACTCTGTAGCAATTATGATGCCAATTTTAGTTTTTAGACTTTGTAGCATTGTGCAAATTCCAGCTGAAAGACAAAACTGATTATTTTGGCAATCTATGGCTCCATATGATATTTATAGTGCAATTAAAATGTTTACGGCTACACTTATCAAAAGTTGTATAAATCTTATAGGGGATTAATATATGCTTTGAATAAATGTTACTGCAATTATTGTAACATGATCTTTTCATTACTATAAAGGTATATGTTGGAACATAAAATAGATGAAGGACAAAAGATACCAAGACATTTTAGAGTTTTTTTTTTAGGATTTTTTCCCGGCTTTTAGGTTTTCCTTCCAGCAATATTGTGAAGCAATATGATTATCCACAAATGAAGGTTAAGTATGCCTTCCACTTTCTTGTGCTTGAAATAAAATTAGCCAGGTGACCTTTTCACAATTACATGAAATTACTATATTTTTATCTGTAGCCTAGAAGTATGCAAGCAAGGAAATCAAATACTCTGTTTAATCAGATGTTGAACCAGTCCCCCGTGCTATTTATTTTCCATCATTTCTTTCAGTTTTTGTCATTTCTCATTAGTATAGCTGCAGAGAAATCTCAGCTGCTTTTTTTGACCTCACATAGGCTTTGTTTTCCAATAAGGAAAGCCAATGGGCCTTCTGTCTGGGACCTTTATCATATTATCTGAAGTATTTTCTAAAATAACTATGTCAACCAAGGAGCAAAATCAATGCCAGTGATGTGCAGTGTCTCCTATAACATCACCATGCAGCCAGTGCTACCAATGCTTTTCAGTCAGTGGGTTTGAGAGTGGAAGAGTAGTTGTCTTTCAAGAAAGGATATACGTGAAAGCAATGCCATCAGGGTCACTGACAACAAAATACAGTGGTCATTTTCAAATAACTAAAACCATGTGATGATGTATCAGGCCACTAGAAATGATAGTAGTACCCAAGCCTAGGTAGGATGTCCAACTAGTTGCCATCATGTCGATTGTGACTCCTGGTAACCCCATGTATTACAGAGTAGAACTGCTCCACTGGGTTTTCTAGGCTGTAACCTTTCAGAAGTAGATCACCAGGCCTATCTTCTGAGGCATCTCAGGGTGGACTCAAACTTCCAAACTTTTGGTGAGTAGTTGAGCTATTTAACCTTTTTATGTCACCTAGGGACTCTGGTAAGATGTCAAGGTGTTTGAATGGAATTTCAGCTGAGGGTTGGAAGATGGGCTGGGTAAACTCTGAGCCCTCTTTCAATTCTCAGGTCTGTTTTTTTCTTTTTTTTTTTCAGAATGTTGGTTAATTAGAGATATTTGAAACTACACTGGAGAAATAAGCACTTGGGAGATATAAGATTTAAAATATGCTATCTAGAACGAATTGGGGTGGGGAGCATTGCTATGCTGAAAAACTGTCATCAGGCCATTCTCTTTTATTTGAAATTATATATATAGACATTTTATAGTCTTGACCAAAATAAAAAAAACACATAGAATCTCTGTCCACTGAATTTGTCCCTAATGACCTTAGTAACTTCATGGAATTCAACTGGTTTACTAGATCAATTATTTTACCATTTAACCAGTTCAATTAAATGAATGCCCATTGAGCACCTACTAAGTGCTAAGTTCTTAAATATATGTTTAAAAGATGAAGACATCATACTGTGATTTATCATACAACAGGTGAAATTTATAGGAAGCGTAATTCCCCAATAGACAGAGAAGTGGTTTCTTCTTGAGAAGACTTTTTAGAAACTCTGTGCGAATGGATGGAAGCATGGCATTTCAGGGAAAACTTGCGCAAAGGGGGCTCATTGGACCAAAGATGAGTTTGGACCATTTAGGTGAGATTAGAGCAATCAGGCCATGGAAAGTTCTAGTATGATGCTGTAGGGAGTAGGAAGGCACTGAAAAGTTTAGAAAGGCAGAGTAGTAAGCAGTAGTAGTTTAGAGTGTCTGCTTCTGAGTTATACAAGCTGAGTACAAATGCTGACTCTGGCTCTTACTAGCTTTTTTTTTGTGATTCTGCAAATTGTTTAATTCCTTTGAACCTCAGTTTCATCTTTAGAGTGAGAGTAGAATAGTTCTTACCTCACTGGACTCTCTGATGATAATTGGTAGCTCTTGTTATTATTAATAACATGATGCTAGCAGTTAGAAGAAGCAGCTCACAGCAGTGTAACTAGAGGATGCAAAATTGCCTCCAAGATTAGTGTAGCGATCCAAACTGTTTTAATAATGTACAATAAAATCTTTTAAATGTGAAATCAGTTAAGCCTATCGATTCCCAAAAGCTCTGGCAAATTTGCTTTAGCAGAAAGAATTGAAGCTAAGTTTGCTTTCGGTACCATTTGTAGGTTATTTTTTGGATTTAAATAATTTTTATATGATCTTGTGAATTACTATGACGTTTCCTTAGTAAATTGCAAATTGTTTTTTTGGAGGAGGAAGTTGCTACTGAATATTAGGTCATAGAAAAATTGTTGAGGTGCTCTTTTATGAAACTGAGAATGCCTTAGAGGGAGGCACTTAGACAGCGCTGAGGACAGAACCACACAACAGAATGTAAGCTCCATGTGGCAGCGAACTGACATGATGACAGTGTCCCCAGTGTCATAAGGCCAGTTTAAGGCCTACATAGTTTGCTGCCTCAACATCCAGTAATTCCTCCTGGTTGCCCTTTCACCCAGTTTCTGCCATGGCTGTTCCTATCTTGCCAGCCTCTCAGCAGGTGGGGTCTCTAACGGGCCCTCCCCGGCAAGCCCCTGTGGTTTCTAAAGATAAGAACCCATTACTATTTTATAATCCAGTTTCTCAAGGGCATAGTTACTCCTTGCACCTCCTAGCCACGCCCTATGTGGGGGCCTGAGATGAAAACTTCTCCCTTTTTTAGCCGGAATGCACTAGAAACTTTAAAACTGATCAATAAGACTTCAACACGTATGAAACCGGAGACACTAGCCTGCTTGCCGTACATCAGCCCTCTCCTACAAGTCCTGCTTACTGTTGCCTTGTCCCCAACTGCAAGCCCCTGTGTGGCCCTGCCTCCAAGTGTGCTGTAGTTTCCTCTCTGAGACCTGTGAGTAATAAATTTCCTTTGTTTTCCAGCCTCCCTGCGTTAGTCTCACTTCCTCATGCCATGCCTGATGGACCATCCACAACATCCACAGACCCCTCTGGGTCAAAATGAAGACACCCAGACCCTAGCACAGTGCCTGACTCAGAGTAAGGACTCCATCACTGTTGGCTTGTGCTGTTGTATTATTTATATTTGCTAGATAAGCCATGCACATTGTTAAAAATAATACTACTAAAAGGCTTATAAAAAATAGAGCAGTTCCCTCCCCAGTCACACCCCCAATGCCTGCTCCACACCTCAGAGACAACCGCTTTAAAATCTTTTGACTGTGTTTTCTGGTATTTACCTCCATTTTATAAAGAATAAGCTTGCATTGCTATTTATTGAATTATTAATTATTGACATTATCTGTACATTTCTCTACATGCGGCAACCTTCACTTTCTTACCTTCCTTTCTAACCTTCACCCTTACCTTCCCAATATACCTATGTCACAATTTTGGGTTAAAGTAGGAGTTAATGTTTACATTATGATAACTGTGTAAATATTATTCATGGCTGAGCCACATGATCCACAATTGTTTTATTCTTTTGCGTATAACATTTTGTATTGCCTGGTATGGAACATGCTTGATTTTTTTTTTTCAACTAGCTTAGTCTTCCAAGTGCCTTGAACTAATTTTCCAAATGCTCTAACGTATCTGTCACATTCCTCTCAATATTTCTTCCCAAATATTTGAATATAGTTTTAATCACTCTATCATTTCTTCTTACTTTTTAGGAGTTCCCTCTCTCACCTTAATGCTCTCCATCCCTTGGGTTTCAATATACTTGTTGCTCTTGAGACCTGCTACACAACTGTCATTCTGAGACTTTCCTGGCCTAGTGCTTGTGATGGAGACTCTCCTTCCTGGATCTTACGTCTTCCTGTTTCTTGGTTTAATCTCTTGTTTGGGTGAAGCCATATACTCAGGGGGATCGGAGAGGTGAAATTTTAGAGATTCTGCATGTCTAAAAATCTCTTAATTTATGGGTTTGCTGCGTATGGAATTCTAGTTCAGCATTGTTTTTTTTTTCCCCCATTAGTCTTCAGGAAACCCTGGTGGCTCAGTGGTTAAGAGTTCAGCTGCTAACTGAAAGGTCGGCAGTTTGAATCCACCAGGCGCTCCTTGGAAACCCTATGGGGCAGTTCTACGCTGTCCTATAGATAGGGTCGCTATGAGTTGGAATCGACTGGATGGCAATGGTTTTGGTTTTTTTGGTACTAGTCTTCAGTTATCATGTTATCAGGAGGCACAAGTCCCTGGAGAAGGATATCATGCTTGGTAAATTAGAGGGTCAGAGAACAAGAGGAAGACCCTCAACAAGATGGACTGACACAGTGACTGCAACAATGGGCTCAAGCATAACAATGATCATGAGGATGGTGCAGGAAAGGGCAGTGTTTCATTCTGTTGTACATAGGGTCAGAATCGACTAGATGGCACCTAATAACAACAGTCTTCAGTATTGCATTTGCAAAGTTCGATGCTATTGAGATTCCTGGTCCTTATTATGTTGTCTGTCCATTTGTCCCATTCCTGGATGCTTTATTAAAAATCATTTCTCGTTGTGGTCATGTGGTAGGCTGAATAATGGTACCCCCAAAGATTTCCATGTCCTAATCCCTGGAACCTGTGAATGGTATCTTACCTGATAAAAGGAATTTGTAGATGTGATCAAGTGAAGGATCTTGACATGGGGAGATTATCCTGGATAATCTGGGTGATCCCAACGTAATCACAAGGGTTCTTACTTGAAAGAGGCAGAGAGATATTTGACTACAAAAGTAGGAGATGTGATGACAAGAGCAAGAGGTTAGATTGGAAGGGAGGAAGGGAGTCAGAAATCATGGCATGCAAGCAACCTCCAGAGGCTAGAAAAGGCAAGGAAATCAACTCTTCCTAGAGCATCCAGAAGGAATGCAGCCCTGATGACACCTTGACTTAGCACAGTGAGACTGATTTCAGACTTCTGTCTTTCATTAATTCTGTTGGGGACTTTCAATCTGGAAACACAAGTCTTTCAGTTCTAGAAAATATTCCTGATTATTATTTGATAATTTTATCTTCTTCATCCATTTTCTCTCTTCTCTCTGGAATTCTTATTAGTAAAATATCATGCTTCCTAAATAGATTCATTAGTTTTCTCACTGTTTCTCTCCAGTTACCGTGTTTGTCTTTTTGTTCTACTTTTTTGGCAATAACTTCTAACTTTATTGTCTTATCTTTCTGGTGAATTTTCAGTTTAGGCACACACACACATGCGCGCGTGCACACACACCTATTCCTAAGGGTTCTCTCTTGTTCTTTATTTTTGTATAACATGCTGTTCTGTTTTCATGAATGAGTGATAGAATACTTCCCCCCTATTTCTTTGAGGATAGCAATAATAGATTGTCTTGTTTCAGCTTTGAAATCTTTGTCTGTTCTGAAGTTTTTCTTTATGTTTCTTGTGGGAGGGTTTAATTTATTTTATATTTAAAAATAATTACTTAATTATGAATTAGGAGCTCTGTGGGCATGGGCAAGCCTTGTCCTATGGCATATCTCATTCTGGGGTAATTGTATTGGAACTTGGCTCTTTATTTAGAGAGTGCCCCCATCCCTAATCAATTATCTATAACAAACTGTCCAAGAAAAGCAGTGATAGTTTGGCTGTGTGGAGTGGAGGGGTTGCGTGAGAGGAAGTCTAACGAATCTCTATCCAGAGTTTCAGACAATCCTCCTTTCAGCTCTGTTCTTTACACCAGCTTCTGCTGTAGCTGGGTTCTCCAAATCTGAGCCTTGCAGGGTTCTGCAGGGCAAATTGATTCACTTCTTGCTGATGCTCCTGTCTGCAGACATTTCAATTTCAGATTCCTGGTCTCTACTAAGTCACTTACCACTTTGCTAACCATCTTTGAAAAATGTGTTGACATCTTTGACTCCTCTGTCATTCTCTTTGTCCTTGCAGGTTTACAGCATTTCCATTCCTATGTTGTATCATCATTTTAGTGACATTTAAAAGGAGTAGAAATAAACACAAGATTTCAGTCTGCTATGATTAACTGAAAGTTGCTCAATAAATATTTGATGAATGAACAGACAACCGAGAAATGGTGGAATGTTTAAACATTATGAAGATATACAGCTGTTTGCTGACTGTGGTTTATGATGCCCTTCTTGTATTTTAAGATTTTAGTCTTAAACTGTGGAAGGCTGACTGACAGACACTGAAGATAGGCATGGTGTCAGGGAAACATTATACGGAGTCATCTAATCGTAAACTCTCCCTTTAGATGAACTTTCAGTTACACAAATTTTTCCCTGAACCAAGGTTAATGAGAAGTATTTAATACTACTAATTTTTATCCAAAGAGAAACTTTACCAGGGAAAGAAGGCAAATATTAACAACACATTTTATAGACAAGGAAACAGAATCTATGCGTTAGAGAAATTTGCAATTGTTATATGTCAATCCAGTGGTAGGTCTAGAAATTGAAACCAAGTATTCTGACTCTTAGTTCACTTTTTGTTTCTCTCAATATATCTTTCAACCTCTCAAAAGACCAGATCTGGCTGTAACAACTTTATTTGCATGATGGTTAGCATTCCGCAAAAGGAATGAGCACTGAATTAATAAACCAGACTGGTGGAAAAATTAGAGATAATTGTATTAATTTGAAAAAAAAGTAACAATTTTTGAGTTTTATCTAACAAAAATTGACTATTATAGTTCTTTATTAAAATATTAATAGTTTTGCAATTAAACTTTGCCACACTGCTGCATCTGTTTCTCTTACAATTAATGCTAAAAGGCACCCCCTTCAAAAGGAGGCCATAATTGTTGGACCCCAATTGCTACATTATTTTGTGATTAAACTGTAGTATGTATTTAGTCAAAATCATATAATTTTTATTGGTTCCAATAAGAGCTATTTCAATCAAATGAGTTAATAATATGTCATTTAAGTATCTTTTCTATTTTTTTCATGGATTTTCTTCTTGTTAGTCGTATCATTTGAGCACTATTATTGAATTGTATCATATCATTATTTATGACTCTAAAATAGAAGGTTATGTGGCACGTTCTGATATTTAGGCTATACTTCATTTGCATAATGAGCTAAATTAGTTTTTCAAACCTGGTAACTATAGTCATTTTCTCATCTTGATACTCAGGACATTCTAGACATTTGTATTTACCTGAGAGGTGCAGAAGGGAGGGAAGATTATGACCTTGAAAACACAATAGAGCAGGTTTTTTCTGGATTTAGGAAATGTGCTCAGTTATTAAAAATGTAGCCAAATGGAGTGGAACAAAGCTAAAATTTAGTTTCAAAATGTAAAGGAGATATTATTAAAAAATATATGTATGTAAATATATATAATTTTGCAACAATAACCAAAATATGTGTGTGTATATATGTGTAGATGTGTGTCTGTGTGTATATATGTATGTATGTATATGTATATATATACACATATATATAATAAAACAAATAAGGGTCAGAGAAATTGATACTTTTTAGACAAAACCAATCACCTCACTGGATTAGTTTTCTTGGTTTGAAGACTTAGGATTATAGTCTTGTGGGATAGCTTAGTCATTTGGCATAATATAGTTCATAAAGTTTATGTTCTACATCCTAGCCTGGTGAGTGTTTGGGTTTTAAAAACTTGCAAGCAGCCATCTAAGCTACAACTATTGGTCTCTACTTGTCTGGAGCAAAAGAGAAAGAAGGAAATTCAAGACTCAGAGAAAGAACCAATCTACAAGACTAATTGTCTACACGAACCATGGCCTCCTCTACCCTGAGACCAGAAGAAATAGATGGTGCCGGGCTACCACTACCGTACATTCTCATCAGGACCACAATAGTTAGATCCTGATAGAAAGGGAAAAAAATGTGGAACAGAACTTCAAATTTTCAAAAAATGTAGACCTACTGGACCCACTGTGACAGGAGTAATCCCTGAGACAATTGCCCTGAGATATTCTTTAAGCCTTGAACGGAAACTTTCCCCTCAAGTTGCCTTTTAGCTAAATAGCAGGTTAGCTCATAAAGTAATGAATATCACCCTAGATTAATGCACTCTTTTAAAAAACCATCTATATGAGACCAAATGATCAACAAATACTCTAAAGCATACATGAGAAAGTTGGGAGGTTGGGAGACTAAGTTAATGGGAACCGAGCAACTGAACAGAAACAGTGAGAATGTTGACACAATGTGAAGACTATAACCAATGTCACTGAACAGTATGTGTAGAAATTGTTGAATGGGAATCTGTTTTGCTGTGTACGCTTTCACTGAAAATACAATAAAATAGTATTTAAAAAAGTAAGAGAGAAGATGAAATGAAAGTAATATTAACATTGTTTAATAAATTTATTGATTTACACACTGCATCACTCCTACTGGGTGTTACTATCACTCCAGTCATTGGCTTATTTCATTAATTCATTAATTCATATAACAAATATTTCTGGAGCATTGGATATGCCAGGCACTGCAATAGGCATTGGGGATATGAAGTTGAATAAAATACACAGGGTCTTTGTCTTCATGAAGATTACAGTAAGTCCCCACGTTACGAATGTCCGACCTATATAGACAATTTCACCTTGCCTTTTAATGTTATGTAAATTTGCCCTCACTTTAAAGAGATTGAACCAACCCTACTCGCAATAAATTCTTCACCACAATCACCTTCACTTGCTGAACGTGCTGCTTTTAAATCATTGAAATGGCTTTGAGGCTTTTCTTGCACTAAAGTAAGAACTGTATGCGCCTGATCCAACTTACCTACAGATTCTTAAAGACGCACTCAGGAACAGATCTCATTTGTAACCTGGGGACTGCCTGTATATCATAGTAGGGAGACTAATGAAGAACAAGTAAACTATTAAACAAGATGGATTCAGATGATAGTAAGTACTATGAAAACAATGAATCAGTAAGAAAATACAGAGTTACTGTCATGAGAGGGGCCATAATTTTAAATAAGATGTTGAGGGAAGATCTCTAAGATGACATTTGAGCAGACCTGAATGCAAAGATCTTGGAGAAGAGCTATCCACAAAAAAGGAAGTGCAAGTGCAAAAGTCCTGAGGCAAGAATTAATTTGGTAGGTTTGAAGAACAGCAAGGAGGCCACAGTGGTGGGAATGGAGCAAGTGTGAGGTAGAGTAGGAGATGAAGTCAGAGAGGAAGTCAGGGGCCAAATTATATAGCAACTGGTGGGCCATAGTCAGGACTTAGAATTTTGATCTAAAAATGATGGGATGACATTAGAAGACTTTGAGCAAAGGAATAGATTGATACAACTTTTTGAAAAGATCATTTTAGCTGCTGTATTAAGGAGGCAAAACTGAAGGTATGGAGATGAGTTAAGAGGTCTTTGTAGCACTCCAAGAGAGAGATGAAGGTGACTTACACTGGTGTCATAGTGTTGCAGGTGGTGGGAAGAGGGAAGATTAACCATGCATTTTGAAATATGAAGGACTTCCTGTGTGTGTGTTTGTTTGTTGAGCACATAGGAAAGGAGCCAGCATGTGCTGACTGAATAAACTGTGTAAAACATTTACTTTCCATCTTTGGTTGAGTTGCTAGACTGGCGTTTGAAAGAAAGGTAAAGAACTTTATCTGTACTCCATCAAGGCATTTAAATAGGTCTTTCTTTTGTAATTTTATGCATGAGATGAAGAAACTCAAACAATCTGCTTGTACAACTGGGTAGAATAACTAGTGGTGAACAACTGTGCCTGAATGGTTCTGATGATGGCAACATAGGGTGCGGTTCCTAGTGGCAAGCTGTAGGACTTTGACCTTGGCCTGGTCCTGGTCAGCGATGTTATCAATGACATGAACAAAGTTAGAGATATGATATTGATCACATTTATGAATGATAGGTAAATGGGATTATATTAGATGGTAAAATCTATAGATTTTTTTTTGCTTTTTATGGTGAGTGTTATATGGAATTAGGTAGCTACATGTATTTATCCTTTGTCTTATGGCTTCTTGGTTTTCTGTGTTATATTCAGAAGGCCCACCAAGGGTATTTTAAAAAGCCACACTTTGTTTTCTAGCATTTTAGTAGTTGTATATTAGTGTAAGTAGTGAGGTAGGGATTAGGTTTACTTTTTTCCCAAATGATTAGTCACTTCTACCAAAAGCATTTATTAAGAGATTCTTTCCCCCACTGATTTGAAATGCCACTTTCATCATAATTTAAACTCTTATATGTATATTTACATATATATCTAGATGATTTATTCTGTTCCATTGACCTGTCTATTCTTGTGTCTGCTCACGATTTAAACATTTAGGCAGGTTGTCAGGATAAAAATTCTTATGTAGATGGAGTCTAAATGAAAAAAAGACACAAATCAGTTGTGAGGTGAGGCAGAACATCTAGCCCTCACCACAGAGGAATTGAAAGCAGAGTCACTATTACTGTGACATCTGTAATCTAAAATAGGGAATTGACAACAGTTAGCAGGCCTTGTGTTATTACTATTACTGGGTGGGGAGTATTAGGAGTGAGGGAAGGTGAAATATGTCATAAAGGAGTAGAAGTTGAGGGCAGCTCATGAAAGAGTTTACACATGCTAAGGTCCATGGGTGGCACAAACGGTCTGCACTCAACTAACCTAAAGGCTGGCAGTTTATACCCACTCAGTGGTGCTGTGGGAGAAAGGCCTGGCAATCTACTTCCATAAAGATTACAGCCAAGGAAATACTATGGAGAAGTTCTACCTGTAACCTTGAGGTTGCCATGAATCAGAATTGACTCAATGGCAATGGGTTTTTGTTTTGTTTTGTTTTTAAGGAGTTTGTTCTTCATCTTGTTGACAGTAGAAAACCTTTGACAGATTTAAAGTCAAAGAATGACACCACCAAAATTCTATTTTAAGAAGATTATTCTGGTTGCAGAGTAAAGGATTAAGAGTGGCTGAATAAAAACATATTGTAGGATAAAAACTCTATGTGTAGACAGGTTTGTTTTGTTTTTTCCTGGTATGTGTAGATGTTGTTTTCCTTTTAAGTAAACTCTCATTAATAAACCAAAATCTTTTGCTTAATCATTAAGTGACTTCAGGCTTTTTTTTTTTAATGTCTTTGCCTATGGAATTATAGATATCTCTTCTGAAGATAGTGTTTTTGTGACTTTAGAAAAACAAAAAAATGTAGGCTAATCTGGTGGCCCTTAAAAGTAGGGTTCTACTATTATAAGAACTCAAGAAAAGGTTTAAACACAGAAGAAAACATTCTTTGATGGTTACAAGGGTGGGGACGGAAGGAGAGAAAGGGTTATTCACTAACTAGATAGTAGACAAGAATTATTTTAGGTTAAGGGAAGGACAACACATACTACAGGGAAGTCAGCACAGCTGGACTAAACCAAAAGCTAAGACGTTTCCTGAATACAACCAAACACTTGGAGGGACAGAATAGCAGGGGCTGGGGGCTGGGGACCATGGTTTCAGGGGACATCTAGGTCAATTGGCATAACAAAGTTTATTAAGAAAAAGTTCTGCATCCCACTTTGGTGAGTGGTGTCTGCTGTCTTAAAAGCTTGCAAGCAGCCATCTAAGATGCATCAACCGGTCCCAACCACTTGGAGTAAAGGAGAATGAAGAACACCAAAGACACAAGGAAAGTAGTAGCCCAAGAGACAGAAAGGGCCACATAAACCAGAGACTTCATCAGCCTGAGACCAGAAGAACTAGATGGTGCCTGGCTACC
>NW_004444015.1:6597101-6611165 GCF_000243295.1 Trichechus manatus latirostris
AGACCAGACTTAATGGTCTGACTGAGACTGGAGGAACCCCAGAAAGCATGGCCCCTGGATTCTCTATCAGCCCAGAACTAAAACAATTCCCGAGGCCAACTCTTCAGACGAAGATTGGACTGAGGGACATAAAATGATACTCGTGAAGAGTGTGCTTCTTAGCTCAAGTAGATACATGAGACTAAATGGATAGCTCCTGTTCGGAGGTGAGATAAGAAGGCAAAGAGGGTCAGGAGCTGGTTGAATGGACACGGAAAATCTGGAGTGGAAAGGAGGAGTGTGTTGTCACAGTATAGGAGAGCAATTAGAGTCACGTAACAATGTGTGTATAAATTTTTGTATGAGAAAGCTAACTTGAATTGTAAACTTTTACTTAAAGCACAATTAAAAAAAAAAAAGCAGGGTTCTTTGGCAAAGGAGAACTTGCTACTTGTTTTTGGCCCGAGTTGCCAGTCGTCCTGTTCTCTGATCCAAGAATCAAGCAAAGCGTTAGGAAAATCCTTGTGGGATTTTTATAGCATGGTGGGCTTTCACCTCGATAGTGCCCTGAAGAAAACCTTTTTGAACAGGAAATTTGAAATATCTCTCAAAAGGGGAGGGCCTTTTCCACAGCTAAATGTCAAATCACAAACTGTTTCTTATCCTCATGTTCCCAAGGCAGCAATATTGGAAAGATTTTCTTTTCAAGGTTTCTATCTAGAAAACAAGGAACACGATTAGAGCTTAGGATAGGAGCTATAAATTATATACTGAAAAACTCTCAGAACATGAGTTTTATTTCTGATCAAGGCTGTGACATTTGCCTTTATTGCCTAAGTATTTGTTGTAACTGATTGGAGTAAGATGTTTGACCTGTTGTGGCCAGCAAAGAAAAGCTAGAATGATTTACATTAGAAAGTGCCTGGAGTCACTCTCTTCAGAGCAGAAGTCCTTGGAGAGGAAATAGGACAGAGAAGACAAGACAGAACAATAGGCTGGAGTTTATTGTTTGGTTTTGGTTTAGATAGGATTCTTTGTTTTTCCTATGCAAAAGTAAAAGGGAATAGGGAAGACTGTGGGAGTTAGTTCTGTGTGGCATGCAATGTAATTCCCTGTGTCACTTCTTTTAAGGCTTCAGCAAATGTTTTCATTGTTTCTAGTGCTTCTTTAGATGGTGAAATAATATGGCTTTTGAGTCAGCAAAAATTTGGGTTACACTCAAATATTTTCTTGATGGCCAACTATGATCCAGACACTGTGTTCAGAGCTACAGATTCAAAACTGCACAAGACAGACGTAGTTCATGCTTACAGAACAAGAATAGGCATGCCTTTGCTCTGTAGGAGTTTATAGTCTAGAGAAAGAGACAGAAATGAAATAATTATAGTAGAGTCTGATAAGGGTAGAAGAAATGCTAAGGAAGGACCCTGAAGCCAGATGAGCAGGCAGGGAAGACTTCTAAGGGGAAATGACACCTAAGCTAGAACCAGAAATGGTATAGGAGCTATCCAGGCATAGGGTGAGGCAAGAAGGGCAGACAACTCAGTAGAAATGTTTGCGCCTGGTGTATGGAAGCTCCTCATGGAACAGTTACTTCGGTTTCTGCCTCCATAGAACCCAGACCTGAGTTTCTGGGGCCAGGCTAAGGAAGATCATATAGATTACTATGCCGTCCTTCTGGGGGAACTGGTCTCTCTCTCAAATGCCTACGCAAACACACCTTCAGGAAAGCCTCCTGTGTCTACATAATTCAACTGACTCATTCAAATAGAAGGAGACCTGCTGGCCACAAACAGTTAGGTGCTTGGTTGCTAACCGAAAGGTTGGGGGTTCGAACTCACACAGTGGCTCCATGGGAGAAAGACCTGGTGATCTGCTCCCGTGAAGATTACAGCCAAGAAAACCCTACAGGGCAGTTTTACTCTGTCGCATGGCAGGGCAGTTTTACTCTCTCGCATGGGGTCACTATGAGTCAGAGTCAACTCATTGGCACACAATAACAACATTCAAATAGACTTCCACAAGTCACTCGCACTGTCACCTTCTTAGACCTGTCTGAACTCCTCCGGGGGCAAAATGTAGCTTAAACCAGTACTATCCCCCCGACACCCACACCACGAGTATTTTTCTAAGATT
This sequence comes from Trichechus manatus latirostris, assembly GCF_000243295.1. Classification (NCBI taxonomy): domain Eukaryota; kingdom Metazoa; phylum Chordata; class Mammalia; order Sirenia; family Trichechidae; genus Trichechus; species Trichechus manatus. The sequence goes on from NW_004444015.1 coordinate 6,599,217, forward strand.
TTCTATAGTCTTAATATACGTATTTAGTAATAGCTTACTATGTTATTTCATTAATATGCTCTCATTTACTGAACTATTCCCCTGTTGTTGGACCTTTACATTGCTGCTGGCATTTACAAATTATAGTTAACATCTTAATGAATGTCTTTAGATGTCTAGTTTCTGTTGGCTTTATTTTCTTTGGATAAAGCCCTGAGAATGGAGTTACTTGATCACTGAAGCATTGAGGCACCGTGGAACAATCATGTTCCTCCTCGCCCAAGTCACCTCACTTCCTTGAGCATTGGTTTCCTCATCTGTAAAAAAAAAGGAAGAATAATAGAAGCTACCTCATAGGACTGTTGTGAGAACTCAGTGAGGTGCCTCTGGTTGTATTTGAATCTCTAACCTTTTTGTTAGCTGCTGAGTATATTAATGTTTGCACCATCTAGGGACTCCATAAAATAGGCAACAAGATGCTATACGATTCTGTTTGTTGTTACCTCTCTGATCTCATCTCCTATCCCTCTCCCTCTTGCTCACTCTGCTCCAGCCACACTGGCCTCCTTGTTCTTCCTGAAACATGCTGTGACCCATGTGCAAGTGCTGGTACTTCTGACTGCAAGGCTCATCCCTCAGAAATCAATTGAGCTGACTCCTTCTAGTCATTTAGGTCTCAGCCTTAAGGTCACCTCCTTCCCTGACTGCCTAATCTAGTGTGCCTCAGTCAACTCAACCCCTCTCCAGAGTCCTTGTAGGGAGGAAATGGACATTGGTACAGAGAATATTCTAAACCACAGACAATCAGCAAAAGGCCAGAGCCTTTGCACTGCATTTTTCTCACGTCTTCATCTACCTCAGATAAAAAGTACAATTCTATTTCTCCTCTTGAAATGGATCCCAGCATTTCCTAAATCTCTATCCTCTCCTCTTCCCGCTTTTATTCAAAGAAATGTTGAAAACTGCTGGAAGACAACAACAGCAGCCATCGTAACAATCATAATATCATTAATTGAGTGCTTAGTTGGTGCCACACATCATTCTACAGACGTAACCCGCTTAAACCTCACAATAACCCTATGAGATAACCATTTTCATTACTCCTATTTTACATATAAGGAAACTGAGAAACAGGGATTTGAATAACTTGTCAAAACCAAGACACCTCTTGGTCCCACGGTCTCATTGCTGTCTCAAAATACAACATCTCTTACCAATTATAGTGACAATTTATGTCAGAAGCTACACGATAGCTGCAACAATCATAAAAATGGCAGTGCCATTTAATACTTTCTCTATGCCATGTGCTGTCCTAGATACTTTGTATATACATCTTATAATCAGAGCCCTGAGAAGGTCACTTTAATTATATACATTTTACAAAAGGATAAATTGAGGACTATCTTGAACAAGGTCACACAGCTATTTAAGTAAATCCCACCATGACAGCAGCAGGAATAGTAAAGTGGCTTCCATTGGGGATGGGCACAGACTTGCTGGATTCCAGTAGAACTCCCCACCATCACCACCACCACCACCACTCATCAAGCCATGAGTAAATCTTCTCAGTCCTACATATATTTTTTTCAATCCATATACTTCTCACTATCTTCACCACCATGCTCTTAGTCGAAGCTACCGTCATCTCTCATCTAACCTGTTGCCGTCGAGTCGATTCCAACTCATAGTGACCCTGTGGGACAAAGTAGAACTGCCTCATAGGATTTCCAAGGCTGTAAATATTTTTTTATTGTATTTTAAATGAAGGGTTACAGAACAAACTAGTTTCTCATTAAACAATTAGTGCACGTATTGCTTTGTGACATTGGTTAACAACCCTACGACATGTCAACACTGTCCCTTATCAACCTTGGATTCCCTACCACCAGCTTTCCTGTCCCCTTCTGCCTTCTGCCCTTGTCCCTGGACTGCAGTGCCTCATTAGTCCCATTTGGTTTTATGGGGCTGTCCACTCCCCAGCTGAACAGTGAACCTCGGAGATGACTTCACCACTGAGCTAAAGGGGTGTCTGGGGGCCATACTCTTGGGGTTTCTCCAGTCTCCTTCAGGCCAGTAAATCTGGTCTTTTTTTTGTGAGTTAGAATTATGTTCTACATCCTTCTCCAGCTCTGTCCAGAACCCTCTGTTGTGATCCTGGTCAGAGCAGTCAGTGGTGATAGCCGGGCACCATCTAGCTATACTGGACTCAGTCCGGTGGAGGCCTTGGTAGCTGTGGTCCATTAGTCCTTTGGACTAATCCTTTCCTTGTATCCTGTTCTCTTCATTCTCCCTTGCTCCCAAAGGGATGAGACCAGTGGAGTATCTTAGATGGCTGCTCACAGGCTTTTAAGACCCCAGACGCTACTCACCAGGGTAGAATGTAGAACATTGTCTTTATAAACTGTGTTATGCCAATTGAGCTAGATGTTCCCTGAGACTATGGTCCCCACAGCCCTCCGCCCAGGAATTCAGTCCCTCAGGGAGTTTGGATGTGTCTATGGAGCTTCCATGACCTTGCCAAAGCTGTAAATCTTTATGGAAGCAGACTGCCACATTGTTCTCCCATGGAGCGGCTGCTCCCGGGTGTGAACTGCTGACCTTTCACTTAGCAGCCAAACGCTTAACTATTCCGCCACCAGAGCTCCTTGTCTCTCATCCAGACGACTGCAATTAGCCTGACAATTCATCTCCTAGCTTTTATTCTGACCACCTACACACCATTCTCTTTCCAGCAGTGTTTTCTATGTGCCAGACACTGTTCTGTGTTATCAGTAGAGATCATTCCCTGGAAAAGGACATCATACTTGGTAAAGTAGAGGGTCAGTGAAAAAGAGGAAGACTCTTCACGAGATAGAGTAACACAGTGACTACAACTATGAGCTCAAACATTGCAACAATTGCGAGGATGGTGCGGGACCGGGCAATGTTTTATTCTGTTGTACACAGGGTCGCTATGAGTTGGAACCAGCTCGACAACAACTAACAACAACAGTCCTGGCCCCATCCCTAGGTGAAACAAACGATTGAAACTCATCTGCTAACAGAAAGGTTGGAGGTTTGAGTTTACCCGGTGGTACCTCAGAAGAAAGGACTGGCAATCTACTTCTGAAAAATCAGCTATTGGAAATCCTATGGAGCACAATTCTACTCTGATACATACGGGGTCACCATGAGTCGGAGTCGACGTGACAACAACTGGCTTATTACTGGCTCCCTTCTTGATTGTTTCCTTGAATAAGCCAACTTCCAGAGATTTGGTTTTTCTCTTCTGTAAAATGAGGATCATAATCTATATCCTGCCATCTTCACAGGGTGGATGTAGAGACCATTTGAAATGACAGATATGAAAGGCTTTGCAAATCATAAAGGACTGTGTACACATGGGGGCTCATTATTTCTTAAATCCTTTATCTTATTGATAAAATACATCCTTGCAACAGAAACAAGAGAAGGTTCAGTCTTGGTTTTGCTAGTTGGCTTACATCTGGGATGATCAGCAAGAGAATTTGAGTTTACTCAGTACTAATATTTAGCATCATCTTCTTCAAAGGATAAGTAAACTTTACACTGGATTGAAGCTTATTTTCTTTCTATTCACTTGGGTTTATTAGGATATGCATAGGCAGCTTTGCCAGATGGACATCTAACCCTTAAATTTTAATTTTGCACTGAAAAGTTCTGATAACCATACTGACTTTGAAATAGCCAATGAGAGAAGGCATCTAAGGAAAGGATACACAGTTCTCTAACTACTATTATCAATATTATTATATTAAAATTTTAGAATCCCTGCATTTCTTAGAGCTTTCTGTGTAAGCCGAAATCCCTTCAATTCAGAAGTTTTGGACTAGTATCCACGCATATTAATTTTGTCCAGAAGCATTTCAGAAACTTAATTAAGCTGGCAGGTTGGGTTCCTCTCATGGTCCTTCTTGAACGTGCTCACATTTGTAAATTTTAATGGCAAGCTGAAAATCATCTTGGCACCATGCAATGAACCAAAAAAAATTTGGCCTACATTGTCATATTTAACATGGCCAATACAAGATGGTTTTATTCATCCCTGAATACGCCCCACACTCTGTGTCTTCTCCTTGCATTTCCACAAGTTGCTCCCTTGGTTGGAATAGCTTCCTTCCTCCCATTATCACCCCTCCAAACCTTATATAGCTACATTGATTCTCCTGCTTCTCAATGCTTAGATAAGATATATGCTCTTCCACTTAGCTTTCAACAGCACTTATGATTCTACCCAAGTAGTGGTGAGGTATCCCTCTCTGTGTGTTTTCTATTTATTTGTGTCACCCATATTTGTGTTTATTTGTCTCCATTCATGGGTGAATGCAAAGGATGAAGTATCATTCATCCTTGTATCCAACATGCCCAGCACCGAATTCTGGTGTTCAGGAAAATATCTGATGTATCAATAAATAAATAAATGTGTTAGAATAGCAGGGAAGACCTTGAAAATGTGGCTTGGAAAATACATATATAAAGGCAGGAAGGAAATAAGAACAACACATCATCATAATCTACCCTGGGCAAGTAATGCCTTTACTCTCACCTATAAAACTATCACATTTCTTCTTTTTTTTAACTCTTTTCTTGTTGCTTAAAACAACAAAAGTTTATTTTTCTCATAATTCTTGAAGCTGGAAGTCTGAAATCAAGGGGTCAGCAGGGCCATGCTATCTCTGAAGGCTCTAGGGGAGTCTGTTCCATGCCTCTCTCCTAGCTTCTGGTGTTGCCAACAGTCCTTGGTTTTCCTTTGCTTAATCTTCATCACCATCAGCACGTGGCATTTTCTCTGTGTATCTGCGTCTCTTCTCTTCTTATAAGGACACTAGACATATTATGTTAGGGCCCACCCTAATGACCTCATCTTAACTTGATTACATTTGCAAAGGCCTTATTTCCAAACAAGGTCACATTCACAGATACTGGGGATTAGTATTTCAACATAGCTCTTTGAGGGACACAACTAAACCTATAACAAGCAGTAATTATACTTTTTCTTCACATGACTATAGAAAGTTAATCACAGAAGTGAGTAGTATCATATAGCACAAAGAATACTGGACCAAGTGTTAGAGGTATCTGTGTCAGAATCTTAGCTCTGCCATTTTCTAGACATGTAATTGCAAGCATGTCACTTAAACTCTCTAAGCCACAATTTCCTCATCTATAAAATAGTTACAATACATACCCTATTACTTGCATGGCTGTTGATATTGTGGAGTCCCTGGGAGGTACGAATGGCTAGTGCACCCTTCTTCTGACCAAAAGATTGAAGGTTTGAGTCTACCCAGAGGCACCTCAGAAGAAAGGCCTGGCAATTTACTTCTGAAAAATCAGCCACTGAAAACACTTTGGAGCACAGTTCTACTCTGACACACATGGGGTCACCATGAGTCTGGATTAACTCAATGGTAACTGGTTTTTTACTGATGGTGTTATTGTTATTGGGGATCTACAGAATGCTAGAGCTGGTAAGGTCCTTGGAGATTATCTAGCCCTAGTTTTCATTCTGTAAATAGAGAATCTGAGATTCAGACAGGTGAGGCAGATTTCCACTGGGAGTACACTTTTCTTCAATCATCCTACTATATCCCAATGACTTTCTATGTCATACTAACAACTAAAATGGCAATAAGAAACTAGCTCAGTTATTTCATGTTTTTAAACGGAGTTGAAGGTGCCGCTTGATAGCTGGTAAGAAAAGTTCAAAGCAACAAGTCTGTATTATTTAGTCGACAAGGGTTAAATGTTTATACTGAGCTGAGTCTCAGGAGGCTTAATTCCGCTTCCTGCCAATAACATGATTTTCAAATGCTAAATTCAATTCCAAAATTTCCAGAATGGAAGACATAAAACAGGAAATGTCTTTGTTTTTTGAAATGCACTTGGTCTCTTGTTACTTACATTTAAATGACAAATCCCCTTCTATCCCAAAGGAGGATTTAGCTGAAAGGAAGGTATTCCCTATTCAGAACAGGAAATATTTTCTATTCAAGAAACGAAGTTTGAAACTGAATTAAAATAATTTAATTATACTATATAATTACCTTCCACAATCTTTAAAGTCAAGAGGCCCGTGAGATCTGGCTATTTGTAGAGATGTTTAATCCTTTTTTACTTTAGTATTCGTTAAACAATGGTAATTCCTTCCTAATTCCCCTCTGACGCATTATGCCTCTAAAGAAGAAAAGACCTTAAACAGAGTCCTTTCTTTAAACAGAGCTGCTGACTATGTCAAATTATTCATGCAAGAACTCACTGAACAACTAAAACAATAGTTTCAAACAGATGACACTGTGTTTCAAGAACAAAAAAAAAAAAATGTTAAATAAACTATTGGGGCATAAATTAAGCTACCAGTGGGAAATTGCAGTGAGCTGCAAATCCATGTCTAACTGAGAGAGATTTCAATATTATTCCCAAGTTTAGCCATCACGTGAAAGTCTTTTAGGCAAATCTACACCAAACTAAGGAAAGGAAAATGTAGAGGTGACTACTTGAAAGATGCAGATCCAATTCTGAAATATCTAGTTCACAGTTTTGAGACCCCTTCATTTCTAGCAGAGTCACATGAAGGGTGAATTGTTTTCCATATAAAACTATCGCCCCTAGTCACTGAAGTTTTACTTTGGTTAGTTGCCTAATCTACCTCCATCTTTATCATCTAACCCGCGGTGGTCAAGTCGATTCCAACTCATAGTGACCCTATAGGACAGAGTAGAACTGCCCCATATGGTTTCCAAAAGTGGCTGGTGAATTTAAACTGCCGACCTTTTGGTTAACAGCCAAGCTCTTAACCACCGCACCACCAGGGCTCTCTTTAGCATCTAGAAAACCGAAATGGACCAAGGCAAGAGTAATGACTAAACTCATTGCCGTGGAGTCGAATTCTGACTCACAGCGACCCTATATGACAGAGTAGAACTGCCCCATAGGGTTTCTAAGGCTGTAAATCTTTACGGAAGCAGACTATCCCATCTTTTTCCCATGAAGCAGCTGGTGGGTTTGAATTGCTGACATTTGGTTAGCAGGCAAAAGCTTAGCCACTATACCACCAGGGATCCTTCTAGAGGAATGAATAGACTTCTCAAATTCTCAGGAACAGAGGATTGTGGGAAGATATCAGCCATAATGCAATGTGTGTGTGTGTGTTGAAAGTTCACCAAATCCTCCCCAAGGCATAGTAACATGAACAGAAAAACTGAAAACCCACAAACAACATCTATTGCCCCATAGGGTTTCCAAGGAGCGCCTGGTAGATTTGAACTGCCAACCTTTTGGTTAGCAGCCAAACTCTTAAGCACACTGCACCAGGGTTTCCATAACAAAATTAGGTGACAGGAATTGCCATGAAACCCAAAAGGAAAGTGGGTGGAGATAACCCATTGACAGCAAAAAACTGCGCAGCAAGAGCAAATGTGCAGAAGGAAGCAGAAGGAAGCAAAAGGAAGCAAAGGTACTTTTAATGGTCCCAATCACCAAAGAGTAGTAATTAGAAAGCTCAGTGAATTAATGTCAGAACAGCAGCTGAAACTGAGCAGGAGCTTTGCTGGCTGCAATTCCTAGATAAGTATAAGGGGACCACAAGAAGATCTGATGGTGCTGGAGTGACCTGGGCCCTATGCACTCACTCTCAAAAGTAACCAACCAAAACTCTCGTCCATACAAGGTAGAAGGCCCACACTGAGCAGAAACGTCTGGGAGTAGAATCCAAATGGAGCAGAACAGAGATTATAAAGGAAACAGTAAGTCCAATCAAAGAGGGGGAGGGAAACAAAGACTACATGCACCAAGAAAGGTTATGTATTTTTTAACATTTCGTGAAAGCAACAGAAGAGGGAGCTCTAGAGCCACGAGATGAGCTTTTTCAAGAATAAAGGAAAACTCATCTCAATTAAACATGAGCAATAGAAATTGACTGTGGTGAAATCCCATACAATGTTATTTTGAAGAAAAAAGAATAATGTCCCAGTAGACAATGAAAGCACACCAGAAAGACATGCTCACAAAAGAGATGAAAAGTGTAAGCAATATTTCAGAAAGCTATAGAAGTTAGAACAGCACAAAATAGAATTAGACAAACTCTAAATAAGGTCATTAAAAAGATTACTTTAAATGATATTATTAAAGAAAAGGCAAATTTGGAAAAAGCTAACAGATATGAGGAAGGAATTCAAAATGAAAAGATAAAAATATTTTAGAATTGAACTAGAAATAACATAAGAACAAATAAAAGCCATGGAAAATGCCTTAAGAAAATATAAGATGGAAAGGGGGAAATATTTTTAATTTTCAAAAAGAAATGAAGAACAAGATAAAAAGGAATTAAGAGAAAATGATAGCTATTGAAGATTGGTAAAGTAGATGTGAGGTAAATAAGAGACCCCCCCTAAGAAAAAAAAAAAGTAAAGGAGGAAAGCAATTGAATCTAATAAACCAAAACCCAAACCAAAGCTGTTGCCCTTGAGTCAATTCAATTCCGACTTAGAGCGACCGTATAGAACAGAGTAGGGTTTCCAAGGTTATAATCTTCATGGAAGCAGACTGCCACAGCTTTCTTCCACAGAGCAGCTGGTGGGTTCGAACAGCAGACCTTTCAGTTAGCAGCCGAGGGCTTTCACCACTGAGCCACCAGGGCTACTCGAATCTAATAAATATAAAGCAAAATGAAACAAACAAACAGAAAAACCCTTAAATCAAAAATGTGTTTCTAGGGAACACAACCTAAATAAAATACCTAGTAAATTCCATTATTCAAATTTAGCTAATATTTTGTCTTCTTTCTGTTCCTCTTTCTATATGCCAAATAAGGGGATAGGGGCTTTTACCTTCAGGTAAACCTGAGTAACAGGCAGCCTTTTGTGTTTGGATTTTTTCACTTAGCATAATGTTTCCAGGGTTCCTCCAGTCTCAGTCAGACCATTAAGTCTGGTCTTCTTACTAGAATTTGAGTTCTGCACCCAACCTTTCTGCTGCTCCATCAGGGACTCTCTGTTGTGTTCCCTGTCAGGGCAGTCATTGGTGGTAGCTGGGAATCATCTACTTTCTCTGATCTCAGGCTGATGAAGTCTCTGGTTTATGTGGCCCTTTTTCTCTCTTGGGCTAATAGGTTCCTTGTGTCTTTGGTGTTCTTCATTCTCCTTTACTCCAGGTGGTTTGGGACCAATTGATGCATCTTAGATGGCCGCTTGGAAGCTTTTAAGACCCCAGACGCCACTCACCAAAGTAGGATGCAGAACATTTTCTTAATGAACTTTGTTATGCCTATTGACCTAGATGTCCCCTAAAACCATGGTCCCCAGACTCCTGCCCCAGTAGAGCTGAGAATTTTAAGAGGCAAGATTGACTTTTAATCTCCCCAAAACACATGTACCCAACCATTCATCCACCATTGCTGGTGATATGGTAAAATGGTACAACCACTGTGGAAAACAATTTAGCAGTTCCTCAAAAAGTTAAACATAGACTTACCATGTGATCCAGCAATCCCATGGCTAGGTATACACCCAAAGGAACTGAAGGCAGTAAAACAGGAAATCTGAATAAGATCAGTGGATTGTATTCATGTCAATATCCTGGTTGTGATATTATACTATAGTTTTGCAAAATGGGCAAACAGGGTAAAGTAGACAAGGGATGTCTCTGTATTATTTCTTGCAACTGCATGTGAATCTTCAATTAACTCAATGAAAATTTTAATTAAAAATGCTACTGCAGAGTTCTAGGCAAGAGATGAGAGTTGCTTGAATGTGAGTGAACTTGGCCAGTTTGTATAGTATGTTCCCATTTCTGATTTTAAAGGGATACACATATACATATTTGTATATTAAAAAAAATAAAACCAAACCCATTGCCATTGAGTCAATTCTGACTCATAGCAACCCTATAGGACAGAGTAGAACTGCCCTATAAGGTTTCCAAGGAGTGGCTGGTGGATTTGAACCGCCAACCTTTTGGTTAGCAGCCGAGCTTTTGACCACTGCAGCACCAGGTCTCCTATTTGTATATAGGCACTGTAAATTGCCAGAAGAATACATAAGAAATTGCTGAAGTAGTGATCTTTGGGAAGTCTAGGGCGGGACGATGAATTTTCACATTCATTGCTATTATAATTAGCACAAGAAGTAGAAAGATCTATAGGAAAAATCTTACTGGGATCAACCAATTTTGCTGGTGTGGCTGTGAAAAGGACCTTCCATTGGAAAAGAATTCCCATTACTCTGAAGTTTTTGAGCCCCCAGACTCCAAGCCAGAACCAATTACAGAGGACACTGTCATACAGGACTGGGGCGAGTTGTGATATCAGCTTCATGGTTGTTGTTTTTTGCTTTGTTTTGTTTTGAATTGTATCTGGAGCCCTGTATTTTGCTGTCAACCTGTACTGAGTAAATGAATCTTTTGTGCAGAACTTTTAGCATTTATACTGTCTCAGTGATCACATTTTATAACTCTTCATGACGTTATTATTCTCTGACTCATAGTGACCCAACAGGACAGAGTAGAACTGCCTCACAGGGTTTCCAGGGAACGCCTGGTGGATTCGAACTGCTGACCTTTTGGTTAGCAGCCATAGCCCTTAAAAGTTTAGATCCTCCTAATGCTTGGCTGTAAATATCAAAAATAATGACAGCAGTTGGTACCTAATACTTCCTACAGCCTACCAGCAGGGAAGAGAGGAACTGATGGCTTTGGTAATATAAATTAGCTGGGCCTAATTCTGAGTATATCAAAACTCCTGAAAGGACATGATCCATTCTGCCTATGTGAGGAGTCACTAGGGAACAGGTCTGCAGTACAATTAATTGATAATTTCTCTGTGACCTTTTGAGTGAAACGTAAGCCTCAGCCACATACAGAGGCAATATTTAAGTTACCCTAGTCAATGTGATTTTGAATAAGTTTGCTGTTTTTTTAACCACAATTTTTTTATTGTTGTAAAAATACATCTAACACAACATTTGCCCATTCAACGTTTGTCACTTGTACAATTTAGTGTTATCAATAATGCAGGTCTCTTTTGGTATCTTGCAGTAGTGTCTTGTAGTTTTCTCTGTATAGATCTTTTACGTCTCTGGTTAGATTTAGTCCTAAGTATTTTATCTTCTTGGGGGCTATTGTAAATGGTATTGATTTGGTGATTTCCTCTTCGAGTTTCCCTTTGTTCGTGTAAAGGAATCCAAATGATTTTTGTATGTTTATCTTGTATCCTGAAACTTTGCTGAAATCTTCTATCGGTTCCAGTAGTTTTCTTGTGGATTCTTTGGGGTTTTCTGTGTATAAGACTATATCACCTGCAAATAGAGATACTTTGACTTCTTCCCTACCAATTTGGATGCCATTTATTTCTTTTGCTAGCTCAATTGCTCTGGCTAGGACCTACAGCACAATATTGAATAGGAGTGGTGATAAACGGCATCCTTGTCTGGTTCCCCTTCTCAAGGGGAATGCTTTCAAAGTCTCTCCATTTAGAATGATGTTTGCTGTTGGCCTTGTATAAATGCCCTTAATTATATTGGGAATTTCCTTTCTATTCCTATTTTGTTGAGAGTTTTTATCATGAATGGGTGTTGGACTTCGTCAAATGTCTTTCTGCACCAATTGATAAGATCATGTGGTTCTTGTCTTTTGTTTTATTTATGTGATGGATTATAATGATTGTTTTTCTAATGTTGAACCATCCCTGCATACCTGGTGTAAATCCCATTTGATTATGGTGAATTATTTTGTTGATATGTTGCTGAATTCTGTTGGCTAGAATTTTGTTGAAGATTTTTCCATCAGTGTTCATGAGGGATATTGGTCTGTAATTTTCTTTTTTGTGGTGTCTTTACCTGGTTTTGGTATCAGGGTTATGCTGACTTCATGGAATGAGTTTGGGAGTATTCCATCCTTTTCTATGTTCTGAAATACCTTTAGTAGTAGTGGTGTTAACTCTTCTCTGAAAGTTTGGTA
>NW_004444015.1:6611907-6612382 GCF_000243295.1 Trichechus manatus latirostris
TGTTGTTGATTTCTACTTTTATGGCTTTATGGTCAGAAAAGATGCTTTGTAACACTTCAATGCCTTGGATTTTGTTAAGGCTTGCTTTATGGCCTAATATGTGGTGTATTCTGGAGAATGTTCCATGTGCATTGGAAAAGAAAGTATCCTTGGCTGCAGTTGGGTGGAGTTTTCATTATATGTCTATGAGATCAAGTTGGTTGATTTTAGCATTTAACTGTTCCATGTCTTTGTTGAGCTTCTTTGTGGATGTTCTGTCCTTCACCAAAAGTGGTGTGTTGAAGTCTCCTACTACTATTGTGGAGCTGTCTATCTCTTTTTTCAATGCTGTTAGAGTTTGTTTTATGTATTTTGGAGCCCTGTCATCGAGTGCATAAATATTTGTTATAGTTATGTCCTCCTGGTGTATTGACCCTTCAATCATTATATGTTGTCCTTCCTTATTCTTTGTGGTGGATTTTACCTTAAAGTCTGT
>NW_004444015.1:6612853-6661016 GCF_000243295.1 Trichechus manatus latirostris
GTGTTTTAGCTTTGATTTACTTCTGTGACTTCCCTATCTGGGTTGATATCTGGTTGCTCTGTCCTGTGTTCTAGTCTTGGGTTGTTATCTGATGTTACTGATTTTCTAACCCGAGGACCGCCTTTAGTATTTCTTGTAATTTTGGTTTGGTTTTTGCAAATTCCCTCAACTTCTGTTTATCTGGAAATGCCCTAATTTCATCATCATATTTGAGAGACAGTTTTGCTGGATATATAATTCTTGGCTGGCAATTTTTTTCTTTCAAGGCTTTATATATATCATCCCATTGCCTTCTTGCCTGCACGGTTTCTGCTGACTAGTCCGAGCTTATTCTTACTGACTCTCCTTTGTAGATGGCTTTTCATTTATCCCTAGCCACTCCTAAAATTCTCTCTTTACCTTTGGTTTTGGAAAGTTTGATTATAATATGTCTTGGTGACTTTCTTTTGGGATCTTCCTTATGTGGTGTTCGATGAGCATCTTGGATAGATATTTTGTCATCTTTCACAATATCAGGGAAGTTTTCTGCCAACAAATCTGCAACAATTCTCTCTGTATTTTCTTTTATCCCACCCTGTTCTGGTACTCCAGTCACTTGTAGGTCATTCCTCTTGATAGAGTCCCACATAATTCTTAGGGTTTCTTCATTTTTTTAATCCTTTTATCTGATTTTTCCTCAAATAAGTTGGTGTCAAGGGCTTTATCTTCAGTCTCACTAATACTGACTTCCATTGCCTCAATTCTGCTCCTGTGACTTTCTGTTGAGTTGTCTAACTCTGAAATTTTATTGTTAATCTTCTGGATTTCTGATTGCATCTCTCTATGGATGCTTGCAGCCTGTTAAATTTGCCATTATGCTCTTCTTTAATATTTTCTATTTCCTCTATTGCATGTTCTTCATTTTGCTTAATTTCCTTCCTAATTTCTTGAAGAGTTCTGTATATTAATCTTTCGTATTCTGCCTCTGGTAATTCCAAGAAATTTTCCTCCTCTGGAAAATTTCTCGATTCTTTATTTTGGGAGCTTGCTGAAGCCATCTGGTCTGCCCCTTTATGTGATTTGATATTGACTGTTGTCTCTGAGCCATCAATAAGTTATTATATTTATTTATTTTATGTTTGCTTACTGTGTCCTAACTTCTTGTTTTGTTTTGATATGCCCAGATAGGCTGCTCATATGAACTACTTTGATTATTGGCACCTATGAAACTCTAATGTCCTATCACCAGGTGGTTAGGTCTGTTACTAGGTATGTGAGCTCAGGAGTCCACCAACTCCTCCTGTATGGATTCAGCTCAGGTGCACAGGTAGATAGCCACCAAGTGTGTGGTGTAGGCTCTCACTTAGAGTCCTAGATAGGTATGGGTGTTTGGTGTATGCACAGGCATCTGGCTGCAGTAGAGGGTCACACTCTGAGCGAGGCAGGGGGCTGACGGCCACCCCCGAGTCTCCAGGAGGAAGGCGTGTCCCTGTTCCCTAGAGCACATAGGTGGTTGGGATTTGTAGCCGGACTATGAGCACCTAATGCTGTTGGCTGTAAGGACTGGGGGGCACCTCTTATTATTGGGCCCCTCTTGAAGGTGGCTAGGTGGCATGGGTGGAGCCACCTGTCCTCAGGCCCCTGATATGGGTAGGTGAAGACCCTGCTTAGTGGGCAGAACAGTGTCAAATGTCAAGAACCTGCCACTTCACAGCTGAAACAGTTGAAGTTAGAGTTCCAGTATATACCCTGTTGCACTGCAGTAATGAGGGCCAACACTGTTCAGATGGGCCCACACAAGTCTATGGAAGGGGAAAGGCACCCAAAGTCCGTGGATCCCTTATGCCTGTGCCTAGGCAAAGGAGCTGTGCCTACCCTGGGTTCCTGGCTTAGGGGAGTCAACAGTTTATTTTTTTCCCTGTTTGTTAATTTGTTCACTCTCCAAGGCAGGGAAAATGGCTTCGGGCGTGTTACGGATTCTACTTCTGGCCCAGGGGACTCGGCAATTGCTGAAGCTGGTCTGGGACCCAGTGCAGAGCAGGGAGCGGGGAGGTAAATGGGAGAGAGGTTTCTCCCTGAGGGTGGTGTTTTTGATCCTTGTGGTAGGCTGTATGCAATTACTTATCTTTTGCCAATGAGTGCTGCTTCTCACTGGTTCTGGTTGGCTGAGTAGATTCTCTGGTGCTGGGTCTCTCCCAGTGCGGAAAATTCGCCTGCAGACCATGGCTGCTTGCCTGCCTCACCGCCTACCCCTGAGCTGATCAGGCCTGAAGGGGTCAGGCTTTTGCCAGGTCAGGTCTGGCAACTCCTCGCTGCTTCCAAACCATCTCTCCCTCCCCCTGCCACTCAGTCCAGCTCCTCAACTCTGCCTTTGATGTTCAGGGCTCCCAGATTACCATATATAATCGAATAACATTTTTGTTCAGTTCTTCTTTGTAAGAGGGTCTGCTGGAAGTGTCTGACTACTCCACCATCTTCGCCCCGCTTCCCTGTATGTTGATTTGCCTTTCTTTAACAGCTAATGATGTTGAACAGTTTTTCATGTGCTTCCTGATAGTTTGTATATTTTCTATGGAGAAAGGGTTGTTTAAACATTTTGCCCATTTTAAATTGGATTATTTGGCTTTTTAATCTTGACTTGCAAGAATTCTTTATATATTCTGGATACCAAGTATTTTCTCACATTTTGTGGGTTGTCTTTTGACTTTTCTTGATGTCATTCTTTGAGAAGCATAAAAGTTTTTCATTTTGACGAAGTCCATTTTATCTTTTTGTTGTTGTTGTTGTTCACTTGTTTTTTTGGTTTCATATCTATGAAGGGTTTGCCTAACCTAAAGTCATAAAGTTTAGCTCCTATTCTTTCTTCTAAGTGTTTTATGTTTTTAGCTCTTATATTTTGGTCTATGATCCTAATATTTGTGTACGGTCTAAAGATGGCTCCAAGTTCATTCTTTTGCCTGTCAAGATCCAGTTGTCCCAGCACTGTTTGTTGAAAAGACTTGAACACTGTAAGTCAAGTAGACTTACCAGACATGTATAGGACACTCCACTCAATAACAACAGAATACACATTTTTCTTAAGTGAACATGGAACCTTCTCCAGGTTAGACCATATGTTAGGCCATAAAATAAGTCTCAATAAATTTAAAAGGATTGGAATCGTACAAAGTGCATTCTGTGTCCATAATTGAATGGAATTAGAAATTAATAACTGATGGAAATTTGGCAAGTTAACAAATATGTGAAAACTTAACAACATACTCCTAAATAACCAATGGGTCAAAGAAGAAATCACAAGAGGAATTAGAAAATATTTTGATATGTAAATGTAAGCACAACACAGCGAACTCATGCAATTCAGTGAAAGCAGTGCTTATAGGGAAATTTATAGCTTTAAATGTCCAAAATGGCTGTTTGTGTTCATAGATACTATAGTTGTGAGGCTGTTGGACTTCAAGGTTACTGAAAAGCTGGGGAGAGGCTAATAGAAACAGGGCAAGTCTACAGAGATTCAGCTGTTTTTCTAGAATTCTGAATACGTCACTTTTGAAATAGTTTGCTAATGTTCTCATTGCTTTTATGGAGTATAGATTTTCAGAAGTCTTTACTCTGCCGTTCCAGGAGTGCTTCTCTCAATCTGGGACACTTTTTGGAAAAAGAAAAAAAAAACTAAATATTTGTTTCACAGATCCAAATATTACATTTTTTGAGTGAGTGAATAATACTTTAATAGACTATAGGTATTCTATATCATTAAGTCTTGTTTTTTCCTACTAAATATCTTAAAGTATATATTTCTACTATAATAAGTTATTCAATTGACTGGAGCACTCTGAAAAAATATAAATCCTTATAAAATAGCAGTAGTAGTGTTTGTCCAGCTTAACTTGGTATTACTAAATTGAAGATTAAAAATTTAGATTGAACTCAGGAGATTGGGTTTATATTTTGTGTCCACCAATGACTGTGCAACCAGGGTTAAATTTCTTGACCTTTGTCTTCGTGCATTAGTTTCCCTAGTTTTAATTCAGGAATAATAAAATGTAATTGAATTTTGCTAATTCTAGTTCTGTTACTGTGTTCTTCCTACATTGTCGACACCCCTCATCACAGATAGATAAAAATCTCACCTCACTGAGTACTCGTCTCATTCAGGATGTGCTTGCTTTATTGTTATTACAAATCATGTTTTTAAGCACCTATGTTAATCATTTTCAAAAAACAAGTACTCCTTAAATGTAGCCACATCGACTGCTGTAGGTCAGTTGTTTATTTAGTGGTTCATGTAGTGGTGTTTGCTGATTTTCTCAAAATATGAATATCTTTCAGCTGTGCAAAGGAGCCCAGTAGCTCTATGCAAAGAGGACAGGATCCTAAAAGCTTTGCAATTGCATCACAGATATCATCTGGCAAGTTTAGCCTCTCTCAGCGGGAAAATAAATAACTCTAGCCTACCAATTGGCTTGGTCTGCTGATACCAGTTAGTGGAATAATGGTGTCAGTTAACCAATTGTTTTGTCTTTGAAGCCAAATAAGCTGTTTGCAATACTAGCTCAATTGGAAGCACATTCATTTGAAGGATGTCAGATTTGATACATATTTTGTTAACTCTGCCAGTGTTAAAAAGGACTGTTTCAGACTGGTACTGGTACAACAATAGATACATAGACCAATGGAACAAAATTGAGAATCCAAACGTAAATTCATCCACCTATGAGCAGCTGATATTTGACAAAGGCCCAAAGTCCGTTAATTGGGGAAAAAGACAGTCTCTTTAACAAATGGTGCTGGCATAACTGGATATCCATCTGCAAAAAAAAAGAAACAAGATCCATACCTCACACTATGTACAAAAACTAACTCAAATGTATCAAAGGCCTAAATATAAAATATAATATGATAAAGATCATGGAAGAAAAAATAAGGACAATGCTAGCAGCCCTAATATATGGAATAAACAGAATATAAACCATAACTTAACAATGCACAAACACCAGAAGAAAAACTAGATAACTGTGAGCTCCTAAAAAACACTTATACTCATCAAAATACTTCACCAAAAGAGTAAAAACACAATCTATAGACTGGGAAGAAATATTTGGCTATGACATATCCAATAATGGTCTAATCTCTAAAATCTACAAGGTACTGCAAAACCTCAACAACAAAAAGACAAATAACCCAATTAAAAAATGGGCAAAGGCTATGAATAGACACTTCACCAAAGAAGACATTCAGGCGGCTAACAGACACATGAGGAAATGCTCACAATCATCAGCCATTAGAGAAACACAAATCAAAACTACAATGAGATACCATCTCACCCCAACAAGGCTGGCAATAATCCAAAAAACACAAAATAATACATGTTGATGAGGTTGTGGAGAGACTGGAACACTTACACACTGCTGGTGGGAATGTAAAATGGTACAACCACTTTGGAAATCGATTTGGCACTTCCTCAAAAAACTAGAAATAGAAGTCCCATACTATACAGCAATCCCATTCCTTGGAATATATCTTAGAGAAATAAGAGCTGCCACATGAATAGACATATGCACACTAATGTTCATTGCAGCATTGTTCACAACAGCAAAAAGATGGAAACAATCTAGGTGCCCATCAACCGATGAATGGATAAACAAATTATGGTATGTTCACACAATGGAATACTATGCAACGATAAAGAACAATGATGAATCCTGGAAACATCTCACAACATGGATGTATCTGGAGGGCATTATGCTGAGTGAAATTAGTCAGTCACAAAAAGACAAATATTGTATGAGACCACTATTATAAGAACACAAGAAAAGGTTTAAACACAGAAGAAAGCATTCTTTGATGGTTATGAGTGTGGGGAGGGAGGAAGAGGGGAAGTCACTAACTAGATAGTAGACAAGGATCAACTTCTGTGAAAGGAAGGACAACACACAACACAGAGGAAGTCAACACAACTGGACTAAAGCAAAAGCTAAGAAGTTTCCTGAACACATCCAAACACTTTGAGGGACAGAGTAGCTAGGGCTGGGGCCTGGGGACCATGCTTTCAGGGGACATCTAGGTCAATTGGCATAACAAAGTTTATTAAGAAAATGTTCTGCATCCCACTTTGGTGAGTAGAGTCTGGGGTCTTAAAAGCTAGTGAGTAGCCATCTAAGATGCATCAATTGGTCCCAACCCACCTGGAGTAAAGGAGAATGAAGAATACCAAAGACACAAGGAAAATACTAGCCCAAGAGACAGAAAGGGCCACATAAACCAAAGACTCCATCAGTCTGAGACCAGAAGAACTAAATGGTGCCTGGCTACCACCAATGACCGCCCTGACAGGGAACACAACAGAGAGTCCCTGATGGAGCAGGAGAAAGGTTGGGTGCAGAACTCAAATTCTAGAAAGAAGACCAGACTTAATGGTCTGGCTGAGACTGGAGGAACCCCGGAAAGGATGGCCCCCGGATTCTCTATCAGCCCAGAACTAAATGCATTTCCGAAGCCCTCTTTTCAGACAAAGATTAGACAGGACTAAAAAACAAAAAATAATACACTTGAGGAGTGTGCTTATTAGTTCAGTCAGATACATGAGACCAAATAGGCGGCTCCTGTCAGGAGGGAGGATGAGAAGGCAGGAAGGGACAGGAACTGGATGAATGGACACAGGGAACTGGGGGTGGAAAGGGGGATGTTGCTGTCACATTGTGGGGATTGCAACTAATGTTACAAAGCAATATGTGTATAATTTTTTGTATGAGAAATTGACTTGAGCTGTAGACTTTCACCTAAAGCACAATAAAAATAACATACAAATCTGCCATGCAAAATAAAAAAAAAAAGACTGTTTACTCCTTCTGGTAAGGCTCTCTTTTCAGTCCAAAGGGTAGAGAAAATTCCTTTCCTCTCCAACGCACCAAATTTTCTTTCATAGTAATTAAACATGTAGTCATATTAATGGTAGTGCTGGTGGTGGTAGTGGTGGTAGTAGTAGCAAACGTGTATGATTATCTACTGTATAAAAACTCTATTACATATTTTACAAGTATTATTTTAATTACTCTTCATAATAACTGTGAGGTAGGCTCTAATATTATTTCTATTTTAGAGATGAAGAAATGGTGGACTCATTTAAGGTCTCACAATTAGAAAGTGACAAGTCTAAGATTCAACCTAGGGCTGTCTGTGTACCTATGAAGCTGAAGCTTTTTCCACTTTTTCATAGTGTAAACAAAAAAAATAATAATAACAATTAAAACTCTGTAAATGCAAAAGGGTAAGAAAGTAAATACACAGCCACATGAGACATTTCGATTCAAGATCCTTTGCATTTTCACAATAGTCCTTTAGCCACTGAGCTTCTGTGCATGATGTAGCATGGACTCAAGATGTCATGCCAGAGAAAATCCAGAGTCAAGATGTCTATTCATATAGGCTGGAAACTTCCTCCAAGTCACTCTGAAAGTGGTGGTATTCTGGGGCTAGTACAATGCTGAGGATAGAGCAATTCAAGAGCGTTTCTGTGTGCAAAAAGTTAATGCGCTCAGCTGCTAACCAAAAGGTTAGAAGTTCGAGGGCACCCAGAGGTGTCTTGGAAGAAAGACCTGGTGATCTACTTCCAAAAAGTCAGTTATTGAAAACCCTATAAAGCACAGTTCTACTCTAACACACGTAAGGCCATCATGAGTCAGAGTCCACTCGATGGTAACTGGTTCTATAGTGGAAATATGCAAGGCTTTGGATTTTAGTGCCCATGCCAATCTGCATATAGGGATAGTTTTAAACTCTGCTACTGAATTCTTTTCTAACAAAGGTTTTTAATTTACCAACTAGTCACAACCTTTGAGGGATAGGATAGTAGGAGAGGAAAAAAATGGATTTTCACCCTGAGGACTTAATTTTCTCTATAAAAATCCTCTCTCAGAGGATACCTACCAGCAATGTAGCCATGGCTGATTAAACCTAGAAAAAACAGACATGGACTTCTAGGAGAATTATTTTTCATTTTTACAGTGTGGAACACACACACACACACACTTTAAGTCTTTTAAAAAATCAATGTTGCATTTGCAGTGAGCTCATGAATACAAGACGTTCAGAATTGTTAACTCTCCTAATCATATTGCACATCTATATTTTTTAAATTATTCTTTAGTAGCTTTAAGAATAAACTGAGCATTGATTTCTTTTTATTCTATTGATTTCCCCTTGCATTTAGGTTTCTATTTGTGAGGCACATGAATAACAGAGAGATCATCTCAATGGGCATTGTCATTGTCCATCTATAAACTTTCCTTTCACATGTGTTATTGGCAACATCGTTATTATGGTATTGAAAAAGCATGGGGGAGGGAAGTTAAATTTAAGGTTTACTGAATGTCTTCATTTCAAGATGCAGGTAATCTGGGGAATGTTAAAGTTCTGTATAAGACTATGTCTACACAATAGCAAATAAATGACTTTTCCTGAAATTCTTCAGTAAGTATAATTGCACCATTTCTTTTCTTCTTGAATTTTATTTTCTGAAAATGGGAAGTGCCCTAAGTTGGTTCTCAGTTGGCCAGATTCCCACCTAGATGTATTGTTATTATATGGCTCCTTAGCTCTCTTCAAATAAATGAGTTAATCCTTAATATGTAAATTTTCAAACACTTGTGAAATTCAGACACATAGAGCTAGCCTAAGCCCGTCCTTTGACCCGGTACTTGGGGCCAGTGTCCATGTGGAAACAGCAGAGCTAATAAAAATGATTCCCCACTCCCAGAAAGCCCCAACTTACTCAAGAGACATGGCACACGCCTGCCAATAAAGATGGTTCACCAGGGCAGTAATGTGTAATGACAGTACTGGGGAGATAGTGATGTACTTTTTAAGAAGACCCAAGGAAATAGGCTGTCTCATACATCGCTAAAGACAGTGTAAATTGTTACAAATCATTTTTAAAAAGAATCTGGCCAGAACTATTCAAATGCAAAAAATGCACATAATTTCTGACGTAGCATTTCCACTGTTGGGTGTCTATCACACGGAAATAAAGGAAAAGGTATATTAGTATGTCTAAGTGTGTTCTTTGTAATGGGCAAAACACACACTAAAAACTGGCAAAAACTTAAATTTAGGGGAATTTGATGTAATGTTATGCAGGTATTAAAATGAATGGGTTAGATCTATTGACCAGGAGGGATATCCTTGAAGTATAATTAAGGGTACAAACTTCATGTAAAGAAGAAAGTGTCCTCTACACAGACAGACAGATAGATAATACCATGTTTGTCTCTCCATATCTGTGTAGAATCATAGAGAAAATGTTCGTAGTGATAACCATGGGGAATAGGATTTTTTTTCCTTTATGTACCTATGAACTGTTTATCTTGAAAGACAATGCATATATTAATTTGAAATTGCAAAGTAAATAAAAAAGGAGGGTTGTTGTTAGCCGCTGTTGAGTTGGCCCCCGACTCATGGCGACCCTGTGTGTTACAAGGGTTTTCTCACTCCAGGACAATTAACTCTGGATCTCTAGGATGGGGTCCAGGCATCAGTATTTTTGATAGTGAACAAGGTTAGTCTACATTGAGAATCAATGCCTAAATAATGAAAGAAGCCAGAGTATTATTATTCTAATAGTCCAACTTCATTGGTCTCTATTGCCATATAACTAATGTTTACTTATTTTCTTTAATTGAAACCTATAATATCAACAGCATGCTAAACTTACAGCATAAGGGTGCTTAAATTAGAAATAGAGTCTCCATCTAGTTACGGACATGAATGATGCATTCATTAACAGTTAAAACCGAGCATTTACCAATGAACCACTTTTGAGGTCACTAAGCCTGTCTTATTTCAGCACTCATGTTATCACAGCATTTGTTAGTGCAGCCTGAGCCTACTTATGTATTCAATCCTTTAGTGCTGTAGAATCAAGTATTGTACACCAAAAGCAAGGTCATGTTAGTTCAAATGGAATGTGGAGAAATTAAATGAAAAAATAACTTTTTACATATCAACTGCATAAATTATATTTTATCAGCTAATTTCAGCCATATTCCCTTTTGTATGTGTATGCTTTGGTAAAGGCAAAGACACAAAAGAGGAAGTTGAACTCTTTATGTACTATATTTTACATGTCTCAAGGACTATTATTCAAAATTATGCACCAACCACTAAGGCCAAAGATGAAGAAACAGAAGATTTTTACCAACTTCTGCAGTCTGAAATTGATCAAACATGCAATCAGGATGCATTGATAATTACTGGTGATTGGAATGCAAAAGTTGGAAACAAAGAAGAAAGATTAGTAGTTGGAAAATATGGCCTTGGTGATAGAAACAATGCCGGAGATCACATGATAGAATTTTGCAAGACCAACAACTTCTTCATTGCAAGTACCTTTTTTCAACAACATAAATGGCAACTATATACGTGGACCTCGCTGGACGGAATACACAGGAATCAAATCGACTACTGTGGTAAGAGGTGATGGAAAAGCTCAGTATCATCAGTCAGGACAAGGCCAGGGGCCAACTGCGGAACAGACCATCAATTGTTCATATGCAAGTTCAAGTTGAAACTGAAGAAAATTAGAACAAGTCCATGAGAGCCAAAGTACGACCTTGAGTATATTCCATATGAATTTAGAGACCATCTCAAGAACAGAGTTGACACATTAAACACTGTATGACCAAAGACCAGACGAGTTGTGGAATGACTTCAAGGACATCATACATAAAGAAAGCAAGAGGCCATTAAAAAGACAGGAAAGAAAGAAAAGACCAAAATGGATGTCAGAAGAGACACTGAAACTTGCTCTTGAACATAGAGTAGCTAAAGCAAAAAGAAGAAATGATGAAGTCAAAGAGCTGAACAGAAGATTTCAAAGGGCAGCTTGAGAAGACCAAATAAAGTATTATAATGAAATGTGCAAAGATCTGGAGATAGAAAACCAAAAGGGAAGAACATGCTTGGCATTTCTCAAGCTGAAAGAACTGAAGAAAAAACTCAAGCCCCGAGTTGCAATAGTGAAGGATTCTATGGGGAAAGTATTAAACGATGCAGGAAGCATCAAAAGAAGATGGAAGGAATACACAGAGTCACTATACCAAAAATAATATGTTGATGGTCTGCCATTTCAGGAGGTAGCATATGATCAGGAACTGATGGTACTGAAAAAAGAAGTCCAAGCTGCACTGAAGGCATTGATGAAAAACAAGGCTCCAGGAATTGTTGGAATATCAATTGAGATGTTTCAACAAACAGATGCAACACTGGAGGTGCTCACTCATCTATGCTAAGAAATTTGGAAGACAGCTACCTGGCCAATCGACTGGAAGAGTTCCATATTTATGCCTATTCCCAAGAAAGGTAATTCAACCAAATGTGGAAATTATCCAATAATATCATTAATATCACACACAAGTAAAATTTTGCTGAAGATCATTCAAAAGCAGCTGTAGCAGTATATCGACAGAGAACTGTCAGAAATTCAAGCTGGATTCAGAAGAGGACGTGGAACCAGGGATATCATTGCTGATGTCAGATGGATCCTGACTGAAAGCAGAGAATACCAGAAAGATGTTTACCTGTGTTTTATTGACTATGCAAAGGCATTCGACTGTGTGGATCATAACAAATTATGGATAACACTGCGAAGATTGGAAATTCCAGAATACTTAATTGTGCTCATGAGGAACCTGTACACAGATCAAGAGGCAGTTGTTTCAACATAACAAGGGGATACCGCGCGGTTTAAAGTCAGGAAGGGTGTGCATCAGGGTTGTATCCTTTCACTATACCTATTCAATCTGTATGCTGAACAAATAATCTGAGAAGCTGGACTATATGAAGAAGAACTTGGCATCAGGATTGGAGGAAGACTCATTAACAACCTGCATTATGCAGATGACACAACCTTCAGGATTTCATTTTATTTGGATCCACACTCAACACCCATGGAAGCAGCAATCAAGAAATCAAAGGGTACATTACATTGGGCAACTCTGCTGCAAAAGACCTCTTTAAAGTGTTGAAAAGCAAAGATGTCACCTTGAAGACTAAGGTGCTCCTGACCCAAGCCATGTTGTTTTCAATCGCCTCATGTGCATGCAAAAGCTGGAAGATGAATAAGGAAGACTGAAGAAGAATTGTTGCCTTTGAATTATGGTGTTGGCAAAGAATACTGAGTATATCATGGACTTCCAGAAGAAGGAACAAATCTGTCTTGGAAGAAATACAGCCAGAATGTTCCTTAGAAGCATGGATGGCGAGACTACATCTCACATACTTCGGTTATGTTATCAAGAGGGATCAGTCCCTGGAGAAGGACATCGTGCTTGGTAAAGTAGCGGGTCAGCGAAAAAGAGGAAGACCCTCAAGGAGATAGATAGACACAGTGGTTGCAACAATGGGCTCAAGCATAACAAGGATTGTTAGGATGGCACAGGACTGGGCAGTGTTTCATTCTTTTGTACTATGAGTGGGAACAGACTCGACGGCACCTAACATCAACAACAAGGAATTTTTATACTTTTTATACTTTAATTATTTTTATACTGTATGCATTTTCTGGAGCCCTGGTGGTGTAGTGGTTAAACAGCTCAGCTGCTAACCAAAAGTTTGGCAGTTCGAATCCAATCCAATGCATAGATACATTCCGATAATAGCATAGGTGGTTGTTGTTAGTTGTGGTTGAGTTACTCCAACTCCTGATGACATTATGTACAACAGAATGAAATGTTGCCTGGCTGTGCATCATCCTCACAATCACCAGCATGTTCAAGCCCCTAGTTGTGGCTATTGTGCCAATCCATCTCACCGAGTGTCTCCTATGCCTTCATTGGTCCGCTACTTCACCGAACATGGTGTTTTCCTCTAGTTATTGATCCCTGCTGATGACGTGTTCAAAACAAGCGAGTAGGACAGTGTTCTGTTGTGATCCATAAGGTTTTCATTGGCTAATTTTCAGAAGTAGATCACCAGGCCTTTCTTCCTAGTCTGTCTTAGTCTGAAAGTGCTGCTAAAACCTGTCCACCATGGGTGATCCTCCTGGTATTTGAAATACCAGTGGCATAGCTTCCAACATCTTAGCAATGCACAAGCCACTACTTTATGACAACCGACAGATGGATGATGGAATACTAACATACATATAAGACTCGTTAAACAAAAGATACACCGTATTTTTACACAAATAACACACACCTCTGCGTTTGTTTGCTGGCCACATGCTCCACCCGTGAGGTACCCTCACAAGTGCTGTCATGCCAATCCTCTTCCACATGTTGTTGTAAAAAAAAAAATTAGCATAGTGCTCTTACAAAAATACCTCATGGGGGGAGGGGGCAGCTGGGAAACAAACACAGAAGGTGCGTGCTGTTTGTGTAAAAATACAGTATTGCTAATTAGTAATCAACCAGCTTTGTGTGGTTTTGACACTGTCTACCCAAACACACACACCCACACCGATTTAGGGGGTAAAATGATGAAGCTGGTCAAGCTACCAGTTCTTATCATAAACTATTGCCATACAGTTCCTAACTGGTTTTTTGAGTTCAAATGCTGTCCTCAGAATAAATTAATGGATGAATTTATTTTTCCCAAACTAGCCTTTACATGGATGCAGTCTTGATTTCACTTTAGGAATACTTTTTGTGGTCAATTCTTTCTTTCTGCAAATCTAGTTGTAGAGCTCTGAGAATTTATTTTTGCTGCCATTACAGCCTTCCTTGCTCCCCTTGCAGTACCTTGTCTTGAACTCCACACAGCATATGTTGCATAAATGCCTGTTGACTGATAGTCAATGACTCATGGTCTTTATTGCAAAGTATGAGGGATAATAGAGTATACTGGCTGACAGCCCAGTCTGATCTTCCCTTGGGAATTTGGACTGCTTTGTTCAGCAGACATGTTGGCTCTGTACCTCTGTATATTCTTCTTGGCAGAAGAAATACATTGAACATTAATTCAGAGCTCAGGTGCTGGAATCAGTCTTGAGTTTGAATGCCTGCTCTGACTCTTACAGCTGCAGAAAATACATCAAAGTACTCTGCCTCAGTTTCCCTGTCCGTCCGTAAAATCTGAATGATAATAAATAATAGCACCTGTCTCTGAGGTTTCCTATGAGGATTAAATGATACAATGCATGTCGAGCATGATTTGTCACAGTGCCCAACAAGTAAGAGTTTTTAAACGATAGCTGCGTTATCATTATTGCTATATACCAAATCAACACTGTCCTTCCATGAGTCACCTAGTAGTTTTTCAGTGCTGTCCAAGTGTTCAGCACTGTGATTCTTTCTGACTGTGGATAGAAAACCAGAAAGATCTAAGCTGATGAGTGAGTGAGAAAAACTGGACTGCATAAAATGAGAGTTGTAGACTGTCTTCAAACTCTTATTATAGGAATGATGCAGAGAGGCTGGGATTTAGTCTGATGCTTGGGTTTCTACACAGACACTTTATTTATTATTCACATTTGGGCTCCTGACAGACACATTTATTCTGTATGTGTCCCTTCCAAACTACGGTGCTCACCAGTTGGAAATATCTTGATAAAATCATTTTTAAAGAAAACCAATTGGTTTATTAAAGTTCAGGCCCATATTCACTAGTTGGTTCCTTCCCCAAACCCTAGAAGACTGTTATAGAAAGTAAGCCACCATTTTTCATCTTGTAAGGAATACATTTCTACAGTATAATCCTATTTCCAAGGAAAAATCGGCCTACGCAGCTGGTGCTGGGTGTTACGTTTTTACTTGATGTGGAATGTTCTTGTTAAGCCGAAAGAAGACTTCAAAGGCCAAGGGTCTCTTCCTAGCTCTATCACTTCTTTCTGGGTGATGCTAGACAAGTCATTTCAACTTTCTTTGGCTCAGTTTCCTCATCTGTCTAGAGGCTGATAATGCCACCTCTCTCCTTTAAAGGGCTGTTAAGAGAGTTAATTAGATGTTGACCCAGCTTGTGCCAGCATCTAGGCAGTACTTTCATTTTTCCTGATTCTAAATTTGGATTAGTTTGTTCAGTTGGTTGGATCCTAGTGATAATGAGGGACATGACAAGTTATCTGCACATAGGGGAATACTGCATTATGTTATAAAGCCTCAAACCGTACCCTTCCCCATCTGTTAAATGTGTGTCTTCAATCACAAAGGGTAAGGAGGGGCAGCAGAGAGAGCCCAGATGCTTTATATTGTGTAGTGGAGAGAGCTAAAGACTTCTGAAGCCGTAACAGCCCTGTCATGACTGTTTGTGGGACCCTGGGCAAGGTGCTAACCTCTACACACCTCAGTTATCCCACTTGCAAAATGAAGACAAAAATACCCACAACACAGGGATTTTTTTTTTTTTTCTGGTTTCAAATAAGATAAAGTATGTGAAGAACCTTGCAGAGAGGTTCCTATGGCATGAGGATGCTTGACAGATTTATGTTTCTCCCCACCCCATCCCACATAAAATAATAACTACCATCCATTTGATCCCTGGGTAGTGCAAACTGTTAAAACGCTTGGCTGCTAACCGAAAGGTTGGAGGTTTGACGCCCCCCAGAGGTGCCTCAGAAGAAAGGCCTGGTGATCTACTTCTGAAAAATCAGCTATTGAAAACCCTGTGGAACACAGTTCTACTCTGACACACATGGGGTCACCAGGAGTCAGAATCAACTCAACAGCAACTGGTTTACTACCTCATTGAGCTTGTACCTCAGATTTCACATTATTATTATTATTGATAGTGGTAGGCAGTACCACCTAGAACTTAGTTAAATGAATGTCAGTAGAGATTAAGCACCTTTGGTCGTTATCCAAATGCTCTTTTAGGGAGAAACATTTTTTCTTCATTTTCCACAGAGTGACCTGCATTTTTTGTTCTTTTCCATGGGAAGAAATGGATGAAGAATGACTTGCTATCTTTGGGAACATGGCCCATTATGCATTGTGAGGTTGAATCCACCAATTTTCAGCAGTAACCTCATTGTTATTGCAGTCAACTTTCAATTATCCCAGCTAATGTGAGAGACTATTAGCAGAGATAACACAATGAATTAAATAATCTGTTTAGGGCTTTCTGCACTTCTACTCCACTGCCTAAGTTCCAGAGACTTCCCTAATGATGACGGACTCAGGGAACCCAACCAACCATGATAAGAAGAAGGGACTGGGGCTGGGGAACTCTGATCTTTCCCCTTGCCCTGCTTGAAATAACCCTTGGGATTTTCTTTAGATACTTATCCTAACAGCCTATGGGAGCAAACTTAACTTCCTCTTCATTCTGACTCCAAGAGTACTTATTAAAAGATCATGCTGGTGAAATGAGAGAAACACAAACCAATGAACATTGTGGGCTGTAGTGAAAATGGAGTGGTCTGTAAAATGATGAGTAGACAGGAGGGCCGGATGGAACAGACACTGTGCAGTTCTGTGAACTATACAAGGAGAAGTCACTAAAAGGCTGATTTCTCCAAGGTCATATGTTGAGTCAATAACAAAGCTGGTATCAGACCCTAGGTCTCCTGATCTTTATACCATTATTCTTATAGCATCATCGTACTATAGGGGAAATGGTACAGATTTTGTAAATGTCTGACAGAACTTAGGAAAAAGGCTTATTCTCATTCTATGCCGTGTGATCTTGGGCAAGTTGCTTGACCTCTCTGGTGTTTAATTTCCACATCCAAAAAATGGACACTATTGGGTTAGACAATATATTTAAAGTGCCTGGGTAAAAAGATGTTAATGAATTTAAAGGTGGTCAAATAACTGTCAGACAGGCTGCATTGCTGTAGTCAGCTCATCCTAGCAAGTCTCCAAATCTGACAATCTGGCATCAAAAGTAACTGCAGGTTTTAGGAGTCACATTGCATTTAAGCCAAAAAAGAGGCGTTTTCCACAGAGTGACCTGCATTCTGCATTCTATTTTGTCAGATAGAAATGCACTCAAGATATTGCCCAATATCACAAATGTGTAGCTTGACCTAAGCTACAACTCTTATTAAATACTATTTTCTGTCTAAATTCTCTTACAGGAACTGTCAATGGGCAAGTTTTGCTTTACTTTTCTTAAAAAAAGAAAAATATGTTTGCAGCAGTACAAGCTATCGAAAAAGCACAGAGTGCTCTTATTTTTCAAAGCACCCTCTTCTAATCAAGCTGCTTTTCCTTTGCCTCTGTATTGAAATGACAAGCACATATCCTTCCCAGATATCTGGCACCTCTTGTGATTTTTTTCTTCGAGTCAAAATGACAGACTGTTAATTACTAGGGCTACTTAATCCTTTCTTGTAGCAATGCATCATGACATTTTATTCTCAGGTCATGCTTCCCAAGTGAGGATGCAGGACTATGCCCAAGAGTTTTCACATTATGGCTTTGCAGTTTTTTCCATCAGTGAAAAACGGATTTATTGCTCTTAAAGACTGATGATATATTTCATGTATTTTTTTTAAGATTATTATCATTTGTCTCATGACCGTCCTAGCTGTGTTTAGGGTCTATCCTTTTGAATCCAGCACCACCAGGGAGCCAAATGATAACCCATACAGGACTCAAAAGTGTAATTCAATTGTAGTTGCTCAGGGAAGCAAGGTGAAGAACATTTCCAACAACCCTAGATGCCCGATGGGGAAACGTGTAGATGAGTTTCTTGCTAAGCATTTACATTATTGATATTTCTAAGGCTGCCTACAAGAACACATTCTCTCAAAGCTGCTTACTTGATTACAATGAACTCAATTTATTCTAATATGTTCTATGCTATTTGTAGGGAAAATGATTTCTTTCTGATTTGTTATCAAGCACCCCTGACTGATCAGATCTTTGGAGATTTGCTTCAATCAAATGAATTCGCTTTCTGTGAGATAAAACAGCAGATCTAAGCCTTTTCAATGGACTTTGACTTAAAGAGCTATTCATCTGTGCATTGCTTTATCTATTTTATTTTTAGATTTTAAAACAATCTCTCAAAGCTAAAAATGCCTTAGGAGCCAAGTGCAATCACAAATACCATTGAACTCTTTCAAACACCCAGCAGCAATGTGATCCAAATGTCCCAACAGAGCAGTGGTTTCACTCTGGGGGTAGGCTAGGAGTAGACCCTCACGTAAGGTGAATAGCATAGCTAATAATCACCTCTTTTCAAACTTTTATTAAGCCTAAATGCTGGAATCAAAGAATACGTGCATTTTAAAGGCTCTTGATACATTATGTCAATTTTTTTTCCCAGAAACTGTGTATTAGTTGACATTCCCATAAGGAACATACGAAAGTGGCCTTCTCATCTCACCCTTGCCAGCAGAGGGTGTCTGTGTTTTTAATTTTTTGTTAATTCGATAGATGAAACGTGATATATGATTGCGATTTCAATTTACATTCCTTTGATTATTACTGAGATCAAACATTTTCCTTTGGTATTAACAATCCATATTTCTTGTTGTGAATTATGTCTTCATTTCCATTCCTACTTCATTTCCTGCCCACATACAGCTATTCTTATTCCAAATCTAAGGAGCAGAAACTATCGTCATTGTCTCTTCTTGGAATTTCACTAAGCTAAAAGTAAACCCCCTGGAAAAAAACAATGGAAGCTGGACCTCCACTTCCCAAGTCCCCAGGCTCTCAATCAGGCCTCTTCACAGCTCTGCTGACTTTGAGGCTGTGCATACTCCCCTTCTCAACCCTTTGATGTAAAGGCCTGGGAAACTACTTCTGAAACACAAGCCATTGAAAACCCTATGGAGCACAGCTCTACTCTGACACACATGGGGTCACCATCAGTTGGAATGGAGGCAACTGGTTTTAAATCAGCTAGCCAGATATGCTAATAACTCATCTGCGTCTTTGGGGTGTTCAAGAAAGGGCCATCTCTTCCTTTTCTTTTTGAGTGATTCAAACGCAGGGACTGCAGCACGCATTTGAAAGCAGGTCACTTAAAAACAGGGCCTAGAGTAATTTTTCTACAATTGGTCTTATGTGGAGAAGAAAGGAAAAATGAATGAGTCAATGAGTTGCTAAAAGAGAAATGAGAAAAGTGCATTACTTCTGAGGGCAAATATTTACCATTTTAAATCGCATTTCTCAGTGAACCAGAATTAGGAAATAAAACTGAAGGCCAGCCTTTAATTTATTCCCTAATTCAGTGTATTATATTTTTAAATCATTCTCCAATGTACATGTATTTTATACTGATCGTTTTTTTAGATCTTGTAGGATTTCTTGAGGATGATCTTAGTTTCTTGAAATGACAAGTCTTTTATTTAAGAAGCAGCCGACCGTAAGACCTTTCAGGTCTCATAGAGTTTGAGAATCTAACAGTTAACAAGCTGTTTTGTCAATCTTTGCTCAATGACCACCAAAGCCAAATGATGCTATCGGGAGAAATCATCTTATTTGGGTTTTATTAGCATGAAAGGTAGACAGAAGCCCCCCCTCCCTTGCTATTTTCAGGACATTCTTTTCTCTTACGTCTAGTATTCATTGGTAGCAAGAGACAGGTAAAGATTTGCCTTTCCAGAAAATAACTCTATTTTATCTCAGCAAAGTGTAAGGCATCTAGAAAAGAAAAGAAAACTTAAGGCTTCATTAGTTAATTTTTAAAAACATTACTCAATTTAGTTTAAATTTTCTACTGCCAATATCTGAATCGTAGATATTGTTAGGGGATATTTATTCAAGACTATTGGTACAGTAAAATTATTTGTGTCTACACATGAGAAGTTGAAGAAGTATCAATCTAGGAAATTCAGGCCATACACATTTAAGGTACCTAGGTTTTTGAAACAAGAACGACTGCTTAGCTTGAATTATGTTTTAGGCTTCCACCCAATCTGTACATTTCAATGAATGTTAAAAGGTCAACTACTGTGAATAAAATGACAGTCTCTTATATCAGGTATTTGATTGAAGGTTGTGTAAGGGATAAATTTTACTGAACTGACTAGTTGTTTTGGCTTTAGGTGGAGAGTCTAGGATCCCTAAAACATCTTGAGTTCTCTATGTGATAGGATAGAAACAAAATGTTTCCCCAATTAGAATTCTATGAAATGCCACAAATAATTAGTGCCTTATTTCATTTTGTCATAATGATTTAATGCACAATGTACTCTGTATCCTAATGAACTACTAGATTAGCTGGCTAAAATGCACATTCTCAGACTCTCTTTTCCTGTTTGTAAATGGGTTCTATACTATCTCTCATTGATAACAGAGTCCTAGATCTTTACACTGATTTATATGCTCTCATTTTAGATAGATAAGTCATGCAATTTGCCATCTGTCAAGCTATGGATAGTGAAAACAAAGTATACATATTAGAGGCTCTCTCTATATTTGCTGAGGTTAATGATAAAAAGGAAAAATAGAAGAAGTGAATAGTATTCTTTCTTACCAAGAAACAAAAAGATAGTATTAGCTTCTTCTTGATATGGTTTGATGTCTCTGATAGCTTTTGTTTCCCTGAGCTCTGACGTCTGTCTCCCTGGTTTCATTCCCTAGAAAACAATTATCATTCTTCCCTTCTTAAAAAGTTGTAGGTTTGGCTGATTACTGAATAGTCAGAAAGGGATAAGCATTGCTCTAGTTCTAGGAATAAGTACGTTCAAGTCTTTCCTCTTGCTCTTGCCTTTTGCATTCTTTTCCTGGTGGTGTTGACGTTTCAGGTGGTAGCACACTGTGATCTGTCCAACGGGGAGTTTTGCTTTGTCTAGCTTTGCTTCTGGATAATGGGCAGATGGCATGATACTTGTTCCCTTGATTGATTTTTAAAATTTTGCCATATGGGGCTGTGGCTTTCTTTTGAGAGCTTCTCATTCTGAAGGAGAACAAAGCAGCAGGGATTCAGTGGCACTAGCCAAAGCAACATCACAAATCCTATTGGAAGATAAAAGAATCAATAACGTGTTTGAGGAGAACAATATCTCTTGGCAAGATTCCTTGACCCTTGCTTTTAAAAACCAGATGGAAAATGTTCGCCTGCCAGACTCTACAATATACTTCTGGAAAGTCATATTGTAAGAAGATACATCTAACCTGGCTCCGTCAGGAGAAGTTCCCCCACGCTTCACTCCCATCTCCTCTTTCTTTGCTACTAGCATTGTTGTTGTTAGTTGTCATCGCGTTGGCTTTGACTCATGGTGGCCCAATACACAAAAGAACAAAATGTTGCCCTGACCTGCACTATCTTCACAATTGTTGGTATGTTTGGGTCCATTGTTGTGGCCATTGTGTCGTGTCTTCCAACCTAGGGAGCTCATCTTCTAGCCCTGTATCAGACAATATTCTGTTGTGATCCACAGGGTTTTCATTGGCCAATTTTTGGACATAGATCACCAGGCCTTTCTTCCTAGTCTTTCTTAGTCTGGAAACTCCACTGAAACCTATTCACCATGGGTGATCCTACCAGTATTTGACATACAGTGGCATAGCTTTCAACATCATAGCAACATGCTAGCCACCACAGTACAACAAACTGACAGACAAGTAGTGGGTAGTATCAGTAGTAAAGGGAAAAGTAGCCTGTTATTCTAAACCTAGTTCCCCACCAGTTTTCTATTCTATTCATCCAGTTGTCTAAGCCAGAAATCTAGCCATGATTGCTTGCCTAGACTAATGCATTAGCCTCTTAAATAGTCTCTTTCCTTCCACTCTTGCACTTCTCCAAATCATTCTCTATATTTACAACTCATCCAGTGTTTCCTATCTCAGAGAATTTCACTACTATCCATCCAGTTGTACAAGCCAGAAACCTTGAACTCACTCTATACTTAATGCTTCCTCACTCACCCCTATTCAATTCATCACCAAGTCTTATTGATTTTTACTCCAAAAATATATAGCAAATCTATCAAGTTTTCTTCTCTTCTACCACTATTACCCTAGTCTGAGTCACCATCATCCCTTACATGGTCTAGTCTCTTTACTATTCTGCCTAACTCTTATCCTGCTCTTCATCAATCCATTCTCCATGTAACGTCCGGAGTACTCTTTTAAAAATGAAAATCAAATTACAAAGGGAAAAACACTAACTTGCCAATGGAGAAACCCAGCAGTCACCACCTTAACCAAATGATCAAAGTTAGCATCAGCAGTGCAAAGATGGATCAACATCATGTACCTGCTGATATGATGCACTGAGAAGGGCACAGCATCATCTCGTGGTAGCCTTGTGAAAAATGCATAACCACATTCTAATCATGAGAAAACTTCAGAGAGATTAAAAATCAGAAATAGTCTACAAAATAATTGGTAAGTACTCTTCAAAAGTATCAAAGTCACACAAGACAAAAAGAGACTGAGGAACTCTTAGAACACAGGAGACAAGGGTGGACATGAAAACTAAATTCACTGTGAGATCCTGGACCAGAAAAATGGCATTAGTGGGGTGATTGGTGAAATTCAAACAAGGTCTAATAGTTAACAGCATTGTTATCAAGGTTAATTTCATGGTTTTAATAGCTGTACTATAATTATGTATGATAACTTTAGAGGAAGCTGGGTGAAGTTTCAAAAATTGTTGTACTGTTTTGCAATGCTTTCATTTCAAATTAAAAAGTTAAAAAATACATGAAATTAAAAATGCAAATTAGATTATGACCACTGGATTCATACTTTTTAGTCATTTCCCATTGCTTTTTGAATGAAAATCAAAGCTCTAAACTTGTTCTACTAGACTCTGTATACTCTGACCCCTGACTTTGCCCAAATTTATCTGACTGTACCTCACTTCTGCTTACTCAGCATACTCAAGTCACATTGGCACCTTTCTGTACCTCACACAACCAAACTCCTTCTTGCCTTGGGGGCTTTGTTCTTGCTAATCCCCTCTGACTAGGCTGCTCCCACCCCTGTCCTTCTCGTGGTTGCCTCTATTTACTTCCACCCCTCTCCCACCTCTGCAATGACCTATTCCTCACCCAGCAGCAAGTGAAGTTTATTAGAAATGAAAATTGGATCATATTTCTTGCCTACTTAAAATTCTCTGTGGCTTCCTACTGTCCTTACCATGACCTACCAGGTATAGCATATTTTGACCTGTATCTGCCTCTCCAAACTTATCCCAAACCACTGTCTTCTTAGCTTAGCACTACCTCCACCCAGCCCACCCCACTTTACCTGGATGAGTCCTACTTATCTTTCAATTCTCAGCCTCGATGTCACTTTCTGAGAAAGCTTTTCTGATATTCTCCCTCCCATAGCTGGTGGAGATGTTCCTGTGGTTACTCCCACAACTGATTATATTTCCCCATCATATTATGTATCAAACTCTAAAGTTATGTAGTGTGGTGTTTGTAACACGTAGAAGTAAAATGTATAACAACAGCAGCACCACTAGGAAGGAAGAAATGGAAGTATGCTAATTAGAAGTTCCTTAAATGATATTTGGAATGGTATAATATCACTTGAGAGTAGTTTGTGATAAGTTAAAGATGTATACCAAAGGACTTCCAGCTTATGACACAAGACCTAGAGAGCTGGAAGGAGCATCGCGCTTGTCTTTATAATGAAAAGGAGACAAACTAACTTCACATTCACCATCATGTTCAAGCACATCTGAGACCTGAGTTTACAGAGGAACCATGTGATCCAAAATCAAAAGAGAGATGGTGACTTCAGAATCTGAAGTAGTGGGCACTTTCTCAACTGGAGTAGATCCAATAAGACTAGTAAGAAGATTTCAGCTACCATATTTGACAAATTAGTGAAGACCGAGAGCCGGCTGGTGGAATAGTGTGAAATCTTGGGAGTTGGGAGGGGGAGAAAAATTGGTGATCTTTATAAAATAGATATAGAGAATCATTTTTAGTAATAATAGGATAGCAAACAAGTGCCATCTAGTGTGCCACCTCCATTGAATTGATAGTAGTTGCCTGGTGCACAGATTGAGAAGATATCTGAGACTGTGTTAAGTCACAGTGGGAAAGATAGCCTGATTGATTAGTGAAGCCAGTCACAGTTGGGTGTGTGTGCGTGTTTGTGTG
The DNA here is from genome assembly GCF_000243295.1 of Trichechus manatus latirostris. Classification (NCBI taxonomy): domain Eukaryota; kingdom Metazoa; phylum Chordata; class Mammalia; order Sirenia; family Trichechidae; genus Trichechus; species Trichechus manatus. The sequence goes on from NW_004444015.1 coordinate 6,636,786, forward strand.
CACCTAGCATGCAGGTGTGTTAAGAGTGTGTGTGATAAAGGTTATGCACTTTCCATTCCTGAATTAGAGTTAACCAAGGATGAAAATAACATCCCTTAAAATGTACTAATTATAATTATTGCTGGATTATATATTAGGAAAGCTAGTGTATTGTGCTTTGCCCACTGCATCGTATTTAGGATATACTCAGGAAATTTTGAGTAGAAACATGAACTTAATCTCATAAAATATGCGTAACATACTATATTCCAGAGGCCTCTTATAATAATTAATGTAACTCTGCAAACAAGGGAATTTTAAGTGGGTTCGTGAGCACGAGCAAGCGACAGCATTGATGTTGCCATGATCCTACGTTATTTCATAAGAACCAGAAGATGAAAGCACTTTAACTATCACTTAGATCCATAAGGATACTTAACCAGCCCAACTGAGTGTGCTCAGCTGAAAGTAACTGAAGTTGCTACTGCTTTATGGTCATATATTAGAAAAATTATGAATTGTAAACGATATTTTCCAACTACTTATTTCATGTATAGAAATATAAATGTCTTTGTTTTGAAACAAGGAGAAAACAAGGCATAGGATTGCTGTGTGATATCTCCAGTAAGGGAGAAGAAAAGCAATTTTAAAGAAGACATTGTGTTTTTCTCCTGTTGTGGTGGGGCAGGACTGGAATGGAAAAGGTGGATTAGAGAAATAAACCCTTTTCAAGAAATGAAATCTTTGGATTCATTGTAAAAACTTAGCCAGGTCAGATGCCTAAGGAGAGAACTTAATGAAAGTCAATGGAGACTTGAGTAACTGAATTCATATGAAATAATAACAGTGTGGAAATTAAAATGATTTTAAGCAATACTCCACCAAGGAAAAGTCAAAAACAATAAGAACTGAACATTCGTTGTTTAAGGTGGGTGTAAAATTCAAGGATGGGGTCTTTTTTCTGAAGTCCCCCATGTGCTTTAGAATGCTGAGAATGGTTTGTTGATGTCTGGCTGTTTGATGCTTAGTAAAACTTAAAAGGGGCTTTTGGTTTGTTGTAGCAGGCAGGCAACAAAATTTTCTTAAAACTTAAGGTTTAGGGGAAAGCAATATAGCTAGCATTGAGGTTAAGAGTGTGATTTCTGGGTTGTAATCCTGCCTCTGCCATTTATTAGCTCTCTGACTTTGGGCAAGTCATTTAACTTCCGCTTACCTCAGTTTTCTCATTTGTAAAACAGGGATGTAGAAATGTGACCAGGAGTAAATGAGTTAGTATACAGAAAGCACATAGGATTGCGGGTGGCAAATGATCTATAAATAATAGCAACTCCCCTCCACATACATACACACCATAGCCTTAGTCCCTGAAGCATCTCATTCTAAAATATTTATGCAACACTAGAGGTTAGGAGGAGTGACAGAAGTGATGTAAGCAAATCAGATTGTCTCTAACTCAGTTATTATTATCTCCAGCTAAAGAAACCAAAGGTTCAGAGATGTGATTTGCCCACAGTTACACAGCTTGAAAATAGCAGAGGCATGCTCTGAATCCCTTTCTGAAACCCAAGCTCATGCTCCATACACATCACCTCACTTTCTACCTCTCTGTTCCTTCCAAGTTCACAGGAGGCTGATTGTTCCTAAAACCATACCTTTCCATGAGATAGTAAAAACCTGCAAAAGATGGAACCTGTGTAAGGCGGAAACCTGTCAGAGAAGGAAAACTCAAATATTTTCCACTAATAAATAGAGAGCAATAGAAAAGTGGTAAGACTGCCCCCTGCCAAAGGCAAAAAACTTGCAAGACCCAGAAAAACAAGGTAGTCCCGTGGAGTTCCAGCTTTCACAGGTTTCACTGTATAAATAACACTGGCAAGTGGGATCCAGAGAGAAGAGAAATAACCAGATTAAACCAAATCCTTGCCATCGAGTTTATTCCTACTCACGGCGAGCCCATGTGTTACAGGTTGAACTGTGCTCCATAGGGTTTTTTTGGCTGTGATTTTTATGGAAACAGGTTGCCAGACCTTTCTTTCGCAGTACTGTTGAGTGGTTTCTAACTGCCAACCTTTAGGTTAGTAGTCGAGTGCAAACTGTTTGCGCCGTCTGGTGACCAACAGGAGATTATACCTGTGCTTGATTAGCAGTGGACACCCATTAACCCGTTGCCTTGGAGTCAATTCCGACTCACAGCAACACTATAGGACAGAGTAGAACTGCCCCACAAGGTTTCCAAGGCTGTGATCTTTACAGGAACAGACTTTCTGTGGATTCGAACTACCGACTTTAAGGTTAGCAGCCTAGCACTTAAACACTGTCCACCAGGCTCCTAGCAGGAGATTAAAGACCAAACCTGTTGTAATCGAGTCGATTCCAACTCATAGCGACCGTACAGGACAGAGTAGAATTGTCCCATAGGGTTTTCAAGGAGTGGCTGGTGGATCCGAACTCCCGAGCTTTTTGGTTAGCAGCCAAGCTCTTAACCACTGCACCACCAGGGCTCCAGCAGGAGATTCCAAAAACTAAATCCAAACCCGTTGCGGTGGAGTAGATTCCGACTCAAAGAGGGAGTAAATTCTTAGCTTTTCTTTTTCCTCTGCTGCTTCCTGCCCCAACCCTCTAATTGCTAACATACTTGGAATGTCTTTCCTAGCCTTGCTACAGCTGCTAGCAGTTGTCCTTTAGTCAGGGGATGCCTCCCAGATGCATCTCCCCTCCCTGAGTTGCTGATTTACATTTAGACCTGACATTGCAGCCTGTTTACTGCTGCCATCAGTGTCACAAGTGATGTTACCGTCTCTCCTGAGTGGTAGCAGCAGCAACAGCTAAAACCAAAGCATTGTCCAATTGACAAGTCTCTTTTCACCTGTTATAGCGCCACCCATTTCAGTACTCAGAGGCTCTTGTCTCTTTGTGACAGCACCCTCAACGGCAGAAGATGTGTTTTGAATGCACACCCATACCCATTGTGGTCGAGTCGATTCAACTCATAGCGACCCTACAGGACAGAGTAGAACTGCCCCATAGGGTTTCCCAGGCTATAAATCTTTACGGATTAGACTGCTACAGCTTTCTCCCACAGAGCAGCTGGTGGGTTCAAACTGCCGACCTTTCGGTTAGCAGCCCGAATACTTAACCACTGTGCCACCAGGGCTCCTTTCATACACCAGACAAGTGGTGCTAAAAAGGTTGCTACAATGGCCAGCCAAATACAGGTCATCTTGATCGTTTAAGGAATAAAAAAGAAAATCCGTTTCAGATGCAGGGAAGGAGAGCAGGTGAGTGGGAAGCAAGAGACCTTGGTTCCCTGTTCCCTTCCTGCCTCAGTCATGTACCAGGTGTGTAATCAAAGCCAATCACCTCTCTTCTCTGAATGTAAAATGCTTTCACCTAATGTCATAGGTTTCTCTTCCTGAAAAATGAGCATCCTGACACTTGCCTTAACATCCTAAAAAATCTTGTTTGATGAACTGTAAAAATATATACAGACTAGGAAGAAAGGCCTGGTGATCTACTTCTGAAAATCAGCCAATGAAATCCCTATGGATCACAAAGGTCCAATACCCTTGTGCATGGGGTCACCATGAGTTGGGGGCCAATTTGAAGGTAGACAGAAAAACCAACATATACCTGTAAAGGTGTTTATTGCTGTTCTCTAAGAATGTTTTGAGAATAGGAAACTACTTTGCTTCTTACTACCAGCGCATGGGCTTTTTTCTTCCAAAAAATTATCATGAAAATTAAAATTGTACAGTGAGAACTGTGAGAGCCGGAACTCCATGGGACTGCCTTGTTTTTCCAGGTCTCGCAAGTTTTCTGCCTTTGACAGGGTGCATTCTTACGACTTCTCTATTGCTCTCTACCAGTGGAAAATATTTGCGTTTTCCTTCTCTGACAGGTTTCCGCCTTACATGGCTTTCGGCTTTCACAGGTATTACTGTATCTTGAAATTGTAAGTGGAACTGGGGGAAGGAACAGGCAACTTGGAAGAACAGAAATAAGACTGATTTTCAGTCAGTACTTGCTTTTTCTCGGAAGATGGCTGATGCTATATTATTCCTATTCAAAAGTCTCCTGGGAGAAAAATGCATAGAAGTTTCTCTGGGTAATTAAAATGAGAGTTGTCAAATAGAGGGGTAAAAAAAAAGGCGGAAGTAATTCAAAATGAAGCTAATTGGACTGCCTGAGTAGGCAGAAAGGGAAGGTGATAGACAGAGGAAGCGTTTTTACAACAGGCAAAATGTGATCCTGGCTGGCCTTCTGTTACACTAATTATGCTTCCCTGACATATTAGGTGCATCGTCCTTTAATAAAATCCTCTGGAATGCGCTTTGCTTTTTCTAACCCATCATGCAAATCGTACCTGTTTTTATTATTAATACACTTTTTTCCCCACAGTGACAATAGCAGTCAAAAATGCTGGTGCATTTAAGGTTTATTTTCTGAATGATGCTGTGAACGTAGAGCAGAATTTTCTTTTTGATTTCTTCAAACTTAGGTCTGTATTTCAAAAACCCAAATCACAATCATATCCACAGCACTGGACACAATAACAAAGAGACCAAAAGCCCCACCTTATCAGAAGCATATTCACATTGTAATTTAGCTTTTCTCCCATTTTTACACCTGTCTTAGCTTAGTCCAAATGAGCCGTGGTGGTGCAGGGTTAAAGCACTCAGCCGCGCCACAGGAGAAAGATGTGGCAGTCTGCTTCTGTAAGGATTTACAGCTTTGAAAACCCTATGGAGCAGTTCTACTCTGCCCTACAGGGTCGCTATGAGTCAGAATCAACTCTGTGGTAACGGGTAGGTTAGTTCAGCTGTTTTCTAAGAGCCAAAGCAAGAGAAAGCCTGAGTTTGCCATCAGAATATCCTTATACGGTATCTCCTAATTCCACCTGAACCCTCTTGACATTTTTAAACTTAAATTCAGGGAGGCAGTTGATCGCAAAAGACATTTACTGGTGTGAAAAGACTGGATGCATTAGACTTTGTGATGATAGGTAAATTGTGTCCACTAAATATCACAGTTGCTTTAACTATGAGCTGTCAAAACCCAGTAAGCTCAATCTGTACTGGACTTTTTTTCATATAGTGAAGCTTCTTTATTCTCATCTGCTATCATTCTAAGCAAAAGAACAACACTGCAAAAATGGTGTATTTCTGAGTAAACAGAATCACAAGGATACACTAAAATATTATTGAAACATAAAGTTTCAGTCTCAAGATAATAGATCAAACATTTCTATAGTTCTTATTCTTGAAACTATCTCATCCAAAGACAAACTCTTTTCCAGTAAAATTTTCAGATCAGTTTGGAATTAAGTTGGAAATATAAAGTCCCATATAAAATGCCAAAACCAAAACAAACAAAAAGCTCTCTTTTTGGGGTGATTAAGAAGTCATCCAGCTTCACCAAGCCCTTTCCCACCTCTCTGATTGGCTTGAAAAACATTTTTTTTAAAATATATGGCTTGCTTCCTGTTTATCAGAACTTTGCATGTTGAAGTTCTGTAGAGTTCTGTTCCAAACCCTATTCTCTCCTTTTCCATTTACTCTCATCTAATACTATAACATCCATCACCGCCCATACAGGATGCCTTCCAGATCCTTCTCTCATGACCAGGCCTCTCTTCTGAGCTCCAAACTCATCTCTATCAGCCTGTTGGGGTTCCTAGCAATTTGTTCTAACCGGAAAAAAAGAGAGGGCTTTTGAGTTAACCAATGATGCCTGATTGCAAAGGAAAAGACATCTGGAGTGATGAGCATGCCAATGAATTTCTGAAGCTAGCAACAGCACAAACTGCAGAAATTAAACTCAGGAATAAAATATCAGACGGGAGGCCCACTGATTTACCTGAAAGGTTGTAGAATTAATACATAAGCTCAAACTCCTGTAGCCTTTGTGTCTATGCCTGGGAATATTATAGGAAAATTTGTTTGCATGGAAGGGATTCTGTATAAATATGTTAATGAACAAAGTCATTCTTTGTGAGTTTACTTTTTTATGTATATCAAAGAACAATTGATAAACATAAAAATACACACATATAAACACATGTATTTACCTTGCATTAGACTTTTCTTAATTTCTCTGTGGCATGAGGCATTTAACATTAAAAAAAAACACAAATGAAATGTGTCATTTACATAAATCAGTAGGTAATTTATAAAAATAATTTTAAAAGTAAACAGCTTTGGTCAAGCCACATTCACTGCAGCAGCTAAAAGGATCTTTTTGGGATACAATCCTGACCACAATAATCTCTTCCTATAAACCATTTGGTGGCTTTCCACTGCTCAAAAGATAAAGAAAGCAATCCTTGCCGTGCTCTTCAAGGTCTTGGGTGATTCAGTCCCTGCCCACTTCTCCAGAGTTTTCTCACACCATCCCCATTGCTCTTTTTCCTACAGTCACTAACTTGCTTTCACTCATCCGTAATCCCAGGGTTCCCTCCTTCAACAGCACTTTGTACCTGCTCTTCCGTTTTGCCTGAAATTCTGTCAGCACACCTCTTAACATATTTAATGGTATTTATCCTTCAACTCTGAGCTCAAGCATTACTTCAACAGGAAAAGTTTCCCTGACCATTCCACCCCATTCTTGACCCTCCTGGCACTAGAGAAACTGTGGCAGTTGTAATTTGAAATTTGTGTGTGGGGAGTGATTATTTGATCAACACCTGCCTCCTCTAACAGGCAGTAAGCCCAGTCCCCAAATTGCCAGCTTTTCCCATGTGATGCTATGATAATAACAATGTTTGACTGAACTCAAATTACGTACTACCTGCTGTGCTAAGAACATAGCCAAGAGCTGAAAGATTACAGTGGGGTTAATCCACATAAAAAGAGTACACCTGCGCCTGGCCAATAAAACCAAAAACCAAACCCGTTGCTGTCAAGTCGATTCTGACTCATAGCAACCCTATAGGACAGAGTAGAGCAGCCCCATAGCGTTTCCAAGGAGCGGCTGGTGGATTCCAATTGTTGACCTTTTTGGTTAGCAGCCAAGCTCTTAATCACTGCTCCACCAGGCACCTGGCCCATAGTAAGCTCTTATTTTGTTCATTTGACAAAAGCTGAAACTTAGGCTTTGAGAGATTGAGTAACTTACCCATAGTTACACCCTAATAACCCTGCTTTAAAAAAAAAAAAAGAATTGAAATATGGTATAGGAATGCTCTAATTAAAATATAAACATATAGAACTCAGTAGTATATTAGCATAAGTAAATGCCATGACTGTATTTGTACAATCTGGATGTGCAAAGTTGGTTTAATATTAGAAAATAATTTACACAATTTGATGCACAAATACAACAATGGAGAATACTACAACCATGTTGATAAGTATTACAAGGTATTCACATTTTATTAAACCAGGAGTAAGGTTTGTTAAATAGTTATCATTCTTTTAAATGACTAAAAATATCTTTCAGCCAATAGCCACAGTGCATGTAATGTTGAAACACGAGAGACAGACTTCCCTACTGACGTCAGGAAAAAGGCAAGTAGAGATCTATAACTAAACTTATTTAGCATTTAGCATTACTCTGAAAGTTAAAGCAAGCACAAGATATAAGGACAAGAAACTTTTAATTATCTGCTATCTGGAGATAATATTATTATTAATTGAGGATGATTTGACTACCTACAAAACAAAACAAAATCTAACCAGGAGGACCCATTGATAAAGTGTGAGAAATAAGAGTTCCACGAAGGTTGCAGTTGTGGTCCCCAGACCAGCAGCATCAGCATCACCTGGAGATGATTAGATATGTGAAGTCTCAAGCCCCATACCAGACCATCCGAGTCAGACACGCTGGGGGTGGACTGAGCAGTCTGAATATTAACAAGCCCTTCAGGTGATTCTGATTCGTGTTAATGCTGAGGATCACTGCGTCTCAGTCATCTAGTGCTGCTATAACAGAAATACCACAAGTGGGTGGCTTTAACAAAGAGAAGTTTATTCTCTCACAGTCCAGTAGGCTACAAGTACGAATTCAGGGTGCCAGCTCCAGGGGAAGCATTCTCTCTGGGTTGGCTTTGAAGGAAAGTCCTTGTTGTCAGTCTTCCCTTGGTCTGGGAGCATCTCAGTGTGCTCTGCTCCTGGCACTGCTTTCTTGGTGGTCTGAGGTCCCCAGCTCTCTGCTTGCTTCCCTTTCCTTTTATCTCTTGTAAGATAAAAGGTGGTGCAGGCCACACCCCAGGAAAACTCCCTTTACATTGGATCAAGGATATGACCTTAGTAAGGGTGTTATACAATCCCACCCTAATCCTCTTTAACATCAAATTACAATCACTAAATAGAGGACAACCACACAATAGTGGGAATCATGGCCCAGCCAAATTGATACACACATGTTTTGGGGGACATAATTCAATCAATTCATGACATACTGCTCTAAGGAAATAGAAATAAAAATATAAGGAACATCTTCCCTATTTCCCTCAAATAATCAGTTAGAAAATATAATGAAAAATATCTTATTCTCAGTGACATAGCATTGCCAGATTTAACCAAAAAAATTCAGGCAGCCCAGTTAAATTCGAAGTTCAGATAAACAATGAATAATTTTTTAGTATAAGTATGTCCAAAATGTTGCTTGAAACATAAGGTTTTTGTTGTTTAACTGAAATTATAATTTGATGAGGTGTCCTTTATTTTATCTGGGAACCCTACTAATAACAGTAAAAAAAAAAAAAAAAAAAGAAAAAAACCAGGAGTAAACGTAACAAGAAATGTATAGGGCTGATATGAAGAAAATGATAAATTTTACTAGAGGAAGTAACAACAAAAATGGCAAAACAAAGTTTTTGAGCACCTACTATGTGCCAGATGCTGTCCAAACTACTTCATATGTATTAACTCGTTTAATTGTCCCAACATACTATGAAGTAGGTACAATTTTACAGTAGAAAAAATTTAGTCATAGAGAAATTAAGTAATATTCCCAAGGTCCCATAGATTTAAAATGTCTTCCATTAATAGATACATCATAGCCTTAGAAGACTCAATATCACAAAGATGCCCATTCTCCACAAATTAATTTACAATTTTAACATAATTCCAGAGAAAAATCCAAGTGGGATTTCTGTAACTTGGTAAAATTTGTAAGATTCATCTCAAAGAATAAACAGGAGACTAATCAAGAAATATTTCAAATTGAGAAATATATGGGGAAGTTCTATTATAAGATATTAATAGCTAAAGTTAATTATAATAGTGTGTTGCTTTCAAAGAATACCGGTTCGTATCAATAAAAGAGAATAATATAGAATAGGAAAAAATAGGAGACAATACACCAAATGTTAGCAGCGTTCGTATGTGGTGAGAATTTGTGTAATTTAAATTCTTATCCTTTGAACTTTTCTCGTTTTCAGTTTTCTGTGAATATTTTGTATTATATTTAATGGGGAAAATGCATTTTTACCTGAAGCAAAGCAAAACCACTTAGGAATAAATAAAAGTAAAGAATCAGACTACTCTGTCTGGATGTGTTACCAGAACCTCAAACTCCCAACAAGTCCAACAGATATTTGTATTAGTTTCCATTAATTGAATTAGCCATTGCACAAAACATGTTACAGATGAAAAATACAAAGAAAAAGCAGAGGCTCGGGGTGGTGAAATAACTTGCCTAAACTGTAAGTGGCAAAAGTGGGATTCAAACCCAAGTCAGGTCCATTCTGCTCTCAAAATGGAACTCTTGCCATCTCTCAATTTTTCCCTGTTTACGTATTCCGTCTCTTGACAGGGATGTCACCATTCAGCCTGACAACCAAGGGCATTTAAACCCCTCCCCCCCTCAATTCCTCTACTCACCTCCATTGTCTGCAAGTTCTATCAGTCATCAGATTTTATTGATTCTATTGAGAATTTCCAAACCCCTGTTCTCCATTACTTCCATTACTCCTGCTGCCAACTGACTTTAAGCCTTTCTCTACTCTTGTCTGAACTGCTTGTTCCCACATTTTCATTCTCCACACCAAAGCCAGCCGTCTCCAAAATACAAAATCAAGTCTTTTCATTTCCTTGATCCAAACTCTTCAATGGATCCTCACTGCCTTAAAAAAAAAAATCTATTGCAGTCGAATCGATTCCGACCCACAGTGACCCTACAAGACAGAGTAGAACTGCCCCATAGGGGTTCCAAGGCTGTAATCTTTAAGGAAGTAGACTGCCACGTCTTTCTCCTACGCAGCGGCTGTTGGGTTCCAACCAACGACCTTTCTGTTAGCAGCCAAGAGCTTAACCACTGTGCAACCAGGCTACATAAGTAAATAGATACATGTTGTTGTTGTGTGCTGGGGAGACTCCAACTCATAACGACCCTACAGGACAGAGTAAAACTGTTCCACAGGGGTTTCCAAGGTTGTAATCTTTACTGGAGCAGACCACCAGGTCATTTTTTCCCACAGAGTAGCTGGTGGGTTTGAATCACTGACCTTCTGGTTAGCAGCTGAGAGTTTAACCACTGTGCCACCAGGGCTCCTTAAACTGTCTAGCCTGGCACATGTACTTTGTGGTCTCGCTCCTGCCAACCTCTTAAGCCCCATGACACAGCACTCTCACACGTGCAACATGAACTTCAGCCATGACAGTTACTTGGAGATTCTTGAATGAACACACAGACTCTGTCAATCCTCCTTGCCTTGACACATGCTGTTCTATTTTAAATACCCTTCCCTGCCCTGCCCTCTTCAAAAATGCCTCTTCATGCTTAAAGAGTTAGCTCAGATGATATCTTCTCCTTGGAGACTGCCACAACCTTTTCAGGCAAAATGACATCCTTCCTTTCTTGCGTTTGTACAACACCCATCAGGTTTTTTCCTGCAGAGTATCCAGGAAGAGTGTAGGCTTTGGACTCACAGGAGTAGGGCATGCATACAAAGGCTGCTGCTGACAAATTATACAATCGTGGGCAAATTATCTCTACATGAGATGGAATGAGACTTTGCAAAAACAATTTGACCAAAATGTTTGATTCCTTGGCTCCTCTACCTTCAGACTAAACATGAAATGATTCTTGACTGAATAAGTAGAAAATAGTTTATGTTAGGAGAGTTGTTTTTCAGAGGAGATGTTTTCATTTCTATTAAAATTTCAGGACACTCATCATTCCTGAATCTGTTCTATCTTTCCACTCACTTTACTGCCTGTTTTACCTTTTTTTTAATTTAAAGATAATTTTCCTTCTATTTCCCAAGAGGCATTCATTCCCATCTTCCTCATGCATTTGTCCTTTCAACAAACTTCAAGTGAGTATTCTTTATGTATTAGACACACACACAAGAAAAGTTAGTGATAAAGGCCATAGAGAAAGAGAAGTATAGTTATTAGGATGTTTAATCGAAGGAGACTTCACAAATTTTTAATCTGATGAATTCCAGTGGAATATTAATGAGGCCAGGCAATTGTATTGATATTGATCTACTCCTGTAACTCAGCTTCCCATCCACCCTCATGGCTGGTGCACCTTCAAGGTACATTAGTGCTCAGTGATTCTCCTGGAGCTTTTTGTTTTCCAATAATCAAAGCCATCCCCACATCATATGAGAATTGCTTCAGGAATTATATCTTTATTCCTCCCCCCGTCCCTTTTTTTTCCCAGTAGGAGAGTTTCTGAAGACATGTGAGGCAGAATCTTGCACCCACAGCACACACCGTGACTTTTATTTCATGCATGGGCATTTCTTTTTTTTTTCCCATAGCATTACTGAGGCATACTGATTTTTCTTTTAGACTATGTTTGGCAGTATGGTGAATGTCTCCATCTAAAAGTGGCCATTTCAAACTCAGTCGTATGTATAGAACACACATCCAATATTTACTCATATATACTAGCTGTGTAATCTCATAAGCAAGTGATCATATCTCAGGTTGAGACTTGATCATTTGCTGTGTGTTCAGACACTTGTGGGAGAATAGCATAGTGGTAGAGCACATGAATTTATAGTCACTCCTACTTGGATTCAAATTTCACCTCTGCAAATGGAATGACCTTGGACAGGTGAGTTATCTTCTCTGAGCCTCATTAAACAAAAATCTTTAAAGTACCTACCTATCTCTTATTATTGTCAATGAAGATTAAGTTATTGAACCCAATGCATGGTACTTAATAAAGCAACAGCTAACATTTATTCAGAGTTTACTATCAGTTCCTGATGTATGGAGATCACTGCTCTAAGTACTGAATGGAGAGAGAAAAAAAATGGGGGGTGGGGATTCCAAATGAGATGTACTATTAAAATGGGCTACCATATTGCTTAGGACATACATCACATGAATGTTGCTAGTCTGAGATACATTTGCAGTGTGATATAGTCTAAAGTTGTGGACAAAAGATGGAGAGGTCTGTCTTAGAGGTAAGGGCTGACTGGAGCCTCTGGAAGGCATGGGTAGAATGTGAGAGAAGACTAATCCCCACCCTGTTGCTTTCCTCTTGGGTTTGTGCATCTGCCTTGAGACTGCCCCTAAGGTGAGGTAATTATCATAGACAACATAAAGCTACTGATTCCTTAGGAAAAGTGACTTCCAACTGCACAGTAACAGGGATTGATGGGAGGGTGGTTGACTGTCAAGGTCAGGATGAGGATGAAGTAGAAAACCAGGCACTTAATTGAATAACTGTAAATGTACAGAGTACAGGAACCTACTGCTGTCAAGTTGATTCTGACTCATGGCTACCCTATAGGACAGAGTAGAACTGCCCCATAGGGTTCCCAAGGCTGAAATCTTTATGGAAGCAGACTGCCACATGTTTCTCCCACAGAGCAGTTGGTGGTTTCAAACTGCCGACCATTTGGTTAGCAGCTGGGTGCTATAACCACTGTGCAACCAGGGCTCCTAAGAGTACAGGAAAAGGGAAAGAACATCAACATCCATGGGATGATTGGGCAGAGGTGGGGCAAAGTGATGAGATGTGTCTAACAAAAACATCCTATGAGAAAAGTATTGGAGGCATCATATTGGGATGTTTCAAATGTGTACTTAATGTGAGGTTGCTGTTGGGTGTGCTGTTTCCAAGTTAAATCAAGAACAAAGTAGCTAACCCCAGGCTTCTAACTGGTTCAGAGTCTAGCATTTCAAGTGCTTGATAATATATAGGGCTTGGAGAGAACGTCTGATAGCCAATGCTTGTTATTTTAACAGGGCCTCACTGTTCCTTGGGCGGTAGGCAGATCTATTAACTTGGAAAGAGTACTCCAATTATGTTCCTGAGTAGAGGCTGCTGCTGTGAGGGCTACAGTTCAGGTAGATAAATTACAAAGTGACCACCTTCAGATTCCTTTTAGGAAGGTGGACTTCCAACTGCTGAATACAGGCATACAGAGCTTGGAAAAAACAAGTGACACCTTGGGAAAATGTGAACATTTGTGATGCAAATAGAGTTCAATATGTTACTAGAAGATCTTAATGTAGAGAGGGGTGAAAGTATTCCGTTTGTAGGTACACAAATAAACACACCTGATGTCCGTCTGCATTTCCAATGGCAGACTTGAAAACTCACATGTCAGGAAAGGTCACTCTACTTAATACAAGTATATATACCGTCTGCAAGTAATCTGAGCTGTTGAAAAACCAGACAGAAAATTGCGGCAGACCAGTTCTCCAGTAGACTTTGCCTTGTGAGGAGATTCCTGGCCCTCAGAGGGAGATAGGACACTACATAATGTCTAGTCTCATTGCCTGATTTTACCCAGGAGATGGGCTTTGGCCTTGAGATTCCTTAAGCCTCAGACTTGTTAGAGCATCAAAGCACAATATTTTGAAAAATATATATTATTATTATTCTTCACATGTATCTTTCTACTTAGTATTCTTCAGGGTCCTTTTACCAGCCAGGATACAAGTTCTTGAGTGTCTTCTGTATAAAAGCTGCAATTAGAATATTTATGTATTTTTAGGGCAATAAAGGAATAACTGAACACTCATATCTAGAAAACACAATATTTGCATAATGAAGGTTTCTCTTTCTCTCAGTCCCTGGGCAGCCTTCTTTGTGTCTTGACAGTTGCATTCCCTGGAGGTGAGTCATCATTATAAATTTAAAGTGACTTTTACAAGAACTCAGTTAAGAACAAACTCAGAAGAAGTTAGTGCACATGTAATTCATGTATTTACTGGGTTACACAGGTAGCATAACAATGACTAGTGATGTGTAACTTCTGAAGATACAGTGCTACATAGTTGTTAGCAGTTCAAGTAGCTGAACAAATGCAAATAGAAATTAATCATAAACTGTTGATCCAGAGAAAGCATCCTGGGCTTCCTTTTCCATCTTTAGCATAAGACTTAACATGGGCAGGATCTCAGAGCCAAAAAGATTTGTTAATGATTTAACTGAGTACCTACTTATAGACACAGTAGAAACAAGTCCATTTGGTCCTGAGAGCTGGTGGAAGAAATCTAGTAGCTGTAGTTAATATATAGTTAATATATTTTCTATGGAATATCTGCATATTGGGACTATCTGTAAAAGAAATCTGTTTTTCTCATTGGTTTCCATTATAAATTCAGTGAAATAGTCTATGAGAAAAAGAACCACTGAGTAAATGATTGTTTTGTTGTTGTTGCTTTGGGAGTTTTTAACAATGAAAAAGGCATGGTCCCCACCTAAAAAAACAAAAACAAGACACAAACCTATTGTGATGGAGTGGATTCCAATCTAGCCCTTCACTTTTCCTTTACAGCGTTTTCAGAATTGTCAATACTCCACTAAAAATACTCCTTCACCATCTTTTTATCCCCCTAGCACTTCTACTCATAGTGACCCTATAGCACAGAGTGGAACTGCCCTGTAGAGTTTCCAGTGAACAGCTGGTGAATTTGAACTGCCAGCCTTTTGGTTAGCAGCTGAACGCTTAACCACTGCACCACCAGGCCTCCAAAAGTCTAAGCAGTCCGTGTTGATGCTTTTATCAGCACGAGTGGAAGAAGAGATTGAAATAATTGACTGCAATCAGGTATGTGGATTTTAGTTACCTCTGTTTTTCCTGTACGTATTTAAAAATAAATACACAAATAACATCTCTGCAAGGCAACCTAATACATCTCATATCTAAAAATTGCTTTTTAAAACTGAGGAAAATCTGTTAGATCATTTATTAATACATGTCACAAGATTCAATATTTCAATCTAATTAACTATATAAAATAAAGCAAAATGTATTCAGGAAAGCTGATATACAAAATTCCCACTTGAACATAAAAGTAGGAAATATCAAGGAGGCTGCCCTATATTAGTGGCTTGCTGCTCCTGCTTTTTATCTTACTATGAAGATGGAATAAATTGCAGCTGGAGAAGTTAAGATGAAAGGGTCTGGCTGCCTGAAGAAGGAACCCATAAATGAGAAATTGTAACATCAGAAGTACTGTTGCAGAACACTTTACCTCCTACGGTCTGCCAAAGGGAAATGCAATGTCTGAATATTTGTCCTACAGATCTTTGTATGCCAGTTGCTCCATAATGATTTTCTCAGATTTTAATGTTGATGTAGAATGAAAGAAAATCCTTCTCTCTCTCTTTTCATATTCAAATAGAGTCCTGAAGTATTGGAAGTCACAATTAGCATGCAGGATAAGTTTATTACTAAGATAATCACAGAATTTTAGTCTGAACTCTATAATTTGGGGAATTATTTAGCTCTGGGTCATAACAAATTTTACAGGCACAGAGAAATAGAAGCCAGGACTTCTGACCCCCTCTCCAGTATATGATGCAGCTGCCTTTAAAATTTGCTTTCTTCTTAACTGGAAGGACTAGCTTAGCATACTATTCAATAAATAATTGGCTTTTTTTCTCCCAAGCTGATTACAAAAGAAAACCTGTGAGCAATGGAGTTTCCAAAAGATAGAGTTAGTAAGTGCTTGATAAATGAATGCACTGGTGTAGACCCTGGGCTTAGAAAGTGCAAATATGGAGATGCATGCGGCACAGGTCTTATCTTCCAGGAGTTCACATTATGGTGGGAGAGACAGACACACAAGCAGATAACTATAGTGAAATTTCTGAATGACTTGATAGAGACATCGAGAGAGCGTTTCAGCAACACAGAAGAGGACTTAATCTGTATTTGGACAGAAAGGGGGGTGATTCCTAGGGAAATTAAAGTACGTGAGGTCATTTGCAACCCTGTGGAACAGAGTAGAACTGCACCATAGGGTTTCCAAGGAGTGGCTAGTAGATTCGAACTGACAACCTTTTGGTTAGCAGCTGAACTCTTAACAACTGCACCACCAGGGCTCTAAAACATATTAGAAATCTGATACTTTCTTGGAAAAGGATCTAGTTATAAATAACCTTCCTTTTGGTGAAGGCTAAAAATTATAGTGGGGGTTGAGAATAACATAATTGTAAAATAAAACTGAGGAAATTAACTATATTACTGCTGCTCTTAGTTTACCCCTGAATATTATCTTTATCAAACAGAAGGGGATGATAAGTGTATGGATTTTTTTGGGGGGTGGGACGTAGGGGATTTGAAATAGACTTTATTATTTTTTAGAATAGTTTTAGGTTTACTGAAAAATTGTGCAGAAATTGTATAGCGTTTCCAGATAACTTCTCTCCCCCCGCACACTGTTCCTCCTATTATTAACATTTTACCTTTGTTACAATCGATGAACCAATATTGATAGATTATTATTAACTAAAGTCCATAGTTTACATTAGGGTTCACTCTTTGTGTTGTACAGTCCATTTTGACAAATGTCCAACATTACAGTATCATACAGAATAGTTCCAATGCCTTAAAAAGGCCCTGTGCTTCATTAATCCATCTCTATGCCCTCTCCCTGAGCACCTGGCAACAACTGATCTTTTTACTGTCTCTATAGTTTTGCCTTTTCCAGAATGACAGATAATTGGAATCATACAGACTTTTCAGACTGACTTCTTTCGCTTTTGCACTCAAGGTTCCTTCACGGCTTTTCGTGGTTTGATACCTCATTTCTTTTCATCGCTGAATAATATTCCATTGTATAGATGTACCACCATTTGTTTATCCATCAACTTACTGAAAGATATTTAGGTTGCTTCCAATTTTGGCAATTACGAATAAAGCTGCTATAACCATTCATGGGCAGGTTTTTTGTGGATGTAAGTTTTCAACTCATTTGGGTAAAAACCTAGCAGAGATTACTGGATCCTGTGGTAAGAAGATATTTACCTTTGTAAGAAACTGCCAAACTGTCTTCCAGTGTGGCTCTGCCCTTTTGCATTTTTCACCATCAGCGAACGAAATATTTTTCAGTTTTTTGGATTTTAGCCATTTTAATAGGTATATAGTGGTAACTTATTTTTGTCTTAATTTGCAATTTTCTAATAACATATGATGCTGAATCTCTTTTCATATGCTTATTTACCATCTATACATCTTCTTTGGTGAGGCTTCTGTTTAGATCACTTGCTCATTTTTGAATGGTTGTTCAGTAGTAGAATCCTCGCCTTCTGTGTGGGAGACCTGGATTCGATTTCCTGCCAGGGCACCTCATGTGCAGCCATCACCCACCTGTCAGTGCAGGCTTACGTGTTGCTGTGATGCTGAACAGGTTTCAGCAGAGTTTCCAGACTAAGGCAGACTAGGAAGAAAGGCCTGGGGATCTACTTCCCAAAATCATCCATTGAAAATGGTCTGATAGCATTGTGCACTGGGGTCGCTATAAGTCAGGGGCCAATATGATGGCAGCCAACAACAACTGTTATTTCAATAGAACAAAACAGAAGAAACAAGCTGAGTATCTACATGCCTTTAGTTGGTCCTGGATGCATCTTACTTTTTAAAAAGCATGTTGTTTCCCTTCTTTCATTCATTTATCCAATATTTATTAAGCAGCCACACTCTACAAGGCCATGTGCTAGATAGTGGTATCAGATAAGTAGAGGGTTCATGTAAAAATAATTAGAAATTCTGTGAGGTTTCCTCTGAGAGCAAGACTCTACTTGATCTCTCAAAACTCAGGCCACCTTAAGTAGCTCCTGACTCATTAAGAAGGACCAGCAATTCTCTTTAAGTGATTACTTCTTGTTAATTTACTTTCCCTTAATATAAAGGAAGAAGGACAGCACACTTACTTCATGGAAAATTAGAAAGACTAATTAAATCAGGAGACAGTGATTTGAAGATAAAAATGCTTGCAAAGTGTTAAATTGCTAGAGAAGTGTCCCACAGTTGCTGGGCCAATGCAGTCTACAATACCCAAACCCTGCTGCCATCCAGTAGATCCTGACTCACAGGGCCTGTAAACGCAAACCAAACCTGTTGCCGTCGAGTGGATTCCGACTCATAGGGACCCTTTAGGACAGAGTAGAACTGCCCCATAGAGTTTCCAAGGAGCACCTGGTGGATTCGAACTGCTGACCTTTTGGTTAGCAGCCATAGCTCTTAACCACTATGCCACCAGGGTTTCCGTAGAGACCCTATACAGTGCCACAAATCCAGGCATGCCATAATACTTTAGAATTACAAAAGCCCCTTGCTGAGAATGCAAGTGACACAATGAAGAGCTTGATAACTTTCGCTTTCCAATAAAGTATCACTCTATTACCAAGTATACGGAATCTAACAGAAAAAGACAAAGACAAATTATTTGGAATGAAAAGAGGATTTAAGCAGACTGTAGGGTCACTGTGAGTCAGAATCCACTGGATGGCACGAGGTTTGAGTGAATGAAGTGAGGAACCCCATCATGGTGCACTTCCAATATTCAGAATGTGGGTGAGTAAAAAAAAAAAAAATCCTCCACTGTGTTGCTTGATCTTGAGTTGTCAATACCGGGACAAAGGCGTTTGGAGGCAGAGGCCACTGGGCTTTAAAAATGCTCCCATGATCTGAGGAATTAGGTTTAAGATGAAAGTTGAAAAGTAAGACAGAACATTGATTTGGGGAAGTGCTATAAATATTTACTGCATGGTTTATAGTCTGGTCTAGGATGGGGAAAATAGACTAAGGAATGATATAAGATTGTAGGTTGTTCACTTATTTACTTGTTTATTTATTTATTTTACCGAGGATGAGGAAATATCCGTATCTATATATCTATCTATATCTATATATCTGTAGGAACCCTAGTGACACAGTCATTAAGCGATTGGTTGCTAACCAAAAGGTCAGTGATTTGAACCCACCAGTTGCTCCACAGAAGAAAAGACCTGGTTATCTGCTCCAGTAAAGATTACAGCCTAGGAAACCCTTTGGGGCAGTTCTACTCTGTCTGTGAGTGTTAAGATTGTGTGTTAACTTGGCTGGGTCATGATTCTCAGTGGTTTGGCAGTCATATGCTGTTGTGATCACCACCATGATGGAATCTGCTATGAGTAACCAATCAGTTGAAAGGGAGTTTCCTTGGGGTTGTGGCCTGCACTGAATATAAGTAGAGAGCCTGCAATGTGTGGGGGCTTTTTGCTTGTGCTGGATCCCGCAGCTGGCTCCTGTTCATCTGACCTCCAGTTCTTGGGACTTGAGCTAGCAGCTTACCTGCAGTCTTGCCTGCTGATCTCAGGATTCATCGATCTTCGCAGCCTGTGAGCAACAACCCTGCTCTCTAACCTGCTGATCTTGGGTTCGCCAGCCCCTGCAACTACATGAATCAGGAGAAGCCTCCAGCCTGACTGACGGACTTGGGGCTTTCCAGTCTCTACAACTGCCTGAGCCATTTCCTTGATATAAATCTCTCTCTCTGTATATATATATTTAGATATACTTCTATATTCGTCTATACATTTTTTGCAAACCCTGGTGGCAAAGTGGTTAAGAGATACAGCTGCTAAGCAAAAGGTCAGCAGTTTGAATCCACCAGGCACTCCTTGGAAACCCTATGGTGCAGTTCTACTCTGATGTTTAGGTTCGCTATGAGTCAGAATCGACTTGACAACAACGGGTTTGTTTTTTTTGTTTGTTTGTTTGTTTCTCTGTATATTTATATGCTTTACTGGGTTTGCTTCTCTAGAGACCCCAGCCTAAGACACTGTCCTATAGGGTCTGTATGAGTCAGAATCGACTTGATGGCACACAACAGCAACAACATATCTATATCTATACATACAGGTATATAGTCTTTGGGTGGTACAAATGGTTAAGTACTTGGCTACTAACTGAAAGGGTAGCAGTTAAAGTCCACCCAGAGGCACCTTAGAAGAAAGGCCTGGCAATCTACTTCCAAAATATAACAGCCATGGAGCACAGTTCTACTCTGAAACATATGAGGTAACATGAGTCAGAATCGATTAGAGGGCAGTTGGTTTTATACATGTATATATATTTCATTTTACATGGATTTCATATTCCTTGGATCCACAATCAACACCCATGGAAACAGCAGTCAAGAAATCAAAAGACACATTGCACTGGGCAACTCTGCTGCAAAAGACCTCTTTAAAGTGTTGAAAAGTAAAGATGTCACCTTGCAGACTAAGGTGTGCCTGACCCAAGCTGTTGTATTTTCAATTGCCTCATGTGCATGTAAAAGCTGGACAATGAATAAGGAAGACTGAAGAAGAATCGATGCCTTGAACTATGGTGTTGGTGAAGAATATTGAATATACCATGGACTGCCAAAAGAATGAACAAATCTCTCTTGGAAGAAGTACAGCCAGAATGCTCCTTAGAAGCAAGGATGGTGAGACTTCATCTCTCGTTCTTTGGACATGTTATCAGTCCTTGGAGAAGGACATCATGCTTGGTAGAGGGCCAGCAAAAAAGAAGAAGACCCTCAGTGAGATGGATTGACTGACACAGTGGCTGCAACAGTGGGCTCAAGCATGACAATGATTGTGAGGATGGTGCAGGACCAGGCAGTGTTTCATTCTGTTGTACATAGGGTTGCTATGAGTCAGAGCCAACTCGATGGCACCTAAAAAACAACATATATATACACACATCTTTTCTTCTTTCAAAAGAGCTGTGTGTGGTGTAGGGCAGGGGTTGGCAGACTTTTTCTCTAAAGGGCCAGATGGTAAATATTCTAGGTTTTGTGGACCATACAGTCTCTGTAACAACTACTCAACTCATCTGTTGTAGCATAAAAGTAGTCATAGGCAATAAATAACGAATGAGTGTAGCTATCTTCCAATAAAACTGTATTTCCGGACATTGAAATTTGAATTTTATATAATTTTCTGTGTCACAAAATATGTCATTCTTCTTTTGATTTTTGTTAACCATTTAAAAAATGCAAAAACCATTCTTAGCTTGTGGACCAGAGTTGGTGTGCAGGTCATTGTTGACGTATAGAGTAGGGAAAGGAGATAACACTTTTGAGACAGACTTGGCACTACCAGCTACTACTTTCTAGCTGTATAATTGTCAATATGTTACTTTATTTCTCTGAGCTTTGGTTTCTACCTTTGTAAAATGTAAATAACAATGGTTCCTTCAAAGGGCTATTATAAGAAGAAATTAGCTTTTGGCAGGGCTGGCTTTATGGGTATGTGCCCTGTATAATCACACAGGCACAGGGCCCTGCACTCAGAAGAGCCCTGAATTTGGCTTAATGATCTGCTGTTGCCATCTTGAGATTCTTAATTATTTTTGAACAAGAGGTCCTATGTTTTCATTTTTCAGTGGGCCCAGGATATTATGTAGTAGGTACTGGCTCCTAGTAGAGATTAAGAGTCCCCCAAAATAGTTATCTTTATTGCTATGCATTATGATGTATCATTCAGTGTAGATGACTGAAAAGATAAACTGTACCTTTGGTTAAGGAACCATGGTTTCACTGGGAGAGAGTAAGGACGTTCTCTCACAGAATAAAAACACTGATTACCAGAACACAGACAGACCTGGAACGGATGAGCAGATTGACATGAAGTAAAGACAGAGTGCTCTAACTCTGTAACATGACAAATTAGTAGCCAAGAGGAAATGCTTCAGAGACAACTAATTTGTGTGGGGAAACCTAACTATTCTCTTGCAGTGAAGGTCTGTGCTATGAAATAACTTTGGAAATGTTCTGGCTTTGCAGGTATATGTGCACAGAATGCTAAACAAATCCATGCAGTTGGGTCTTGCCGCAGTCTTTATTTTGAACAGCGACATCAGAGCATTTATACAAATACTTGTTTAAACAGAAATGCAAAAAAAGGTGCATTGCAGTGTCTGCTGAGCAGTGTAAATCTTACATTGGGAGTAAAATCTGGGACTCGGAGGCTGTCTTGCCAACACAGCACAGAGTCTGACCTACTATCTGTTCATCCGCTCATTGTACATGACAAAACTGTATAATAACTCAGAGAGCTCCAGATGAATTAGATGATTACTAACTTTTTATTTTCAGAATTGCTACTCAGGTAGAAGCTAGCAGTATGTGATTCATAAAGACATAAGTCATGTTTTTTTTTCCCCACTACATCTGGAAAGACACACTTACTGGTGAAAAAACCCCCTTTGACTGTTTTCCAGAATGTTTGGGTTTATGTCTAATAGCATCTCAAAATCTTTTGGCTAATACAAGAGCTCCAATCCCAGGATCACCAGCTAAACAACTTCCCAGCTAATATGTGCTTTGGGTAGGGTTTAAATTGTGAGGGTACATATAGTAGGAGCTTCTAATCAGTGGCCATTCTGCCAGTGGCATACACCCACTCTGGCTAGTGGCTTTAGCCATTGGTTAGAGTCATTTTGTTCAGAATTAGTTAAGAAAACAAATCATTACAAAATGAATGATACCACTTACTAAGCAGTTAATATGTATATGTTGTTGTTAGGTGCCATCTAGTCGGTTCCAATTCATACCAACCCTATGTACTACAGAACATGCTCACAATTGTTGTTACGCTTGAGCCCATTGTTGCAGCCACTGTGTCAATCCATCTCATTGAGGGTCTTCTTTTTCGATGACCGTCTACTTTACCAAGCATGATGTCCTTCTCCAGGGACTGGTCTCTCCTGATAACACATCCAGAGAATGAGAGACGAAGTCTCGCCATCCTTGCTTCTAAGGAGCATTCTGGTTGTACTTCTTCCAAGACAGATTTGTTTGTTCTTTTGGCAGTCCGTGGTATATTCAATGTTCTTTGCCAACACCACAATTCAAACTTGTCAGTTCTTCTTCGGTCTTCCTTATTCATTGTCCAGCTTTCACATGCATATGACGTGGTTGAAAATACCATGGTTAGGGTCAGGCTCCCCTTAGTCTTCAGAGTGACAACTTTGCTTTTCAACACTTCAAACCGGTCTTTTGCAGCAGATTTGCCCAGTGCAGTGCATCTTGGGATTCCTTGACTGCTGCTTCCATGGGTGTTGATTGTGGATCCAAGAAAAATGAAATCCTTGACAATTTCAATCTTTTCTCCGTTTATCATGATGTTGCTTACTGGTCCAGTTGTAAGTACTTTTCTTTTCTTTATGTTGAGGTGTAATTCACACTGAAGGCTGTGGTCTTTGAGCTTCATTCGTAAGTGCTTCAGGTCCTGTTCACTTTCAGCAAGCAATTTGTGTCATCTGTATATTGAAGGTTGTTAATGGTTCTTCCTCCAATTCTGATGCCTCGTTCTTCTTCATATGGTCCAGCTTCTTGGATTATTGCACAGCATATAGATTGAATAAGTATGACGAAAGGATACAACCCTGACACACACCTTTCCTGATTTTAAACCACGCAGGATCGCCTTGTTCTGTTTGAACAACTGCCTCTTGGTCTATACACAGGTTCCACATGAGCACAATTAAGTGTTCTGGAATTCCCATTCTTTGCAATGCTATCCATAATTTCTTATGATCCACACAATCGAATGTCTTTCGTAGTCAATGAAACACAGGTAAACATCTTTCTGGTATTCTCTGCTTTCAGCCATGCTCCATCTGACATCAGCAATGATATCCCTCTTGCAATGTCCTCTTCTGAATCTGGCTTGAATTTCTGGCGGTGCCCTGTTGATGTACTGCTGCAACCATTTTTTAATTATTTTCAGCAAAATTTTACAAGTGTGTGATATTAATGATATTGTTTGATAATTTCTGAATTCTGTTGGATCACCTATCTTTGTTTTTTTTTTTATATTTTATTGTACTTCAGGTGAAGGCTTACAGAACAAATAGTTTCCCATGAAACAGTAGTACACATGTTGTTTTATGACAATGGTTAACAACCCCACAACATATTAACCCTCTAAATTCTCAACCTTTTTTTTTTTTTTTGGTGAAAATACACATAGCCAAAGATACAAAGTTTCAAAAATTTCTACATACACAGTTCAGTGACATTGACTACGCTCTTCCAATTGTGCTGTTATTCTCACTTAAGATGAAGG
>NW_004444015.1:6661948-6699766 GCF_000243295.1 Trichechus manatus latirostris
ACCAGCAGTGCATAAGAGTTCCCATCTCCCCACAGCCCCTCCAACATTTGTTATTTCCAGTGTTTTTGATTCGTGCCAATAATGCCAGGGTGAGATGGTATCTCATTGTGGTTTTAATTTGCATTTCTCTAATGCCTAGTGGATCACCTATCTTTGGAATGGGCACAAATATGGGTCTCTTCCAGTCAGTTATCCAGGAAGCTGTCTTTCAAATTTCCTAGCATAGACAAGTGGGCACTTCCAGGGCTGCATCTGTTTGTTGAAACATCTCAATTGTTATTCCATCAATTCCTAGAGCCTTCTTTATCAACAATGCCCTCAGTGCAGATTGGACTTCTTCCTTCAGTACCATCGGTGCTTGATCGTATGCTACCTCCTGAAATGTTTGAATGTGGACCAATTCTTTTTGGTACAGCAAATCTGTGTACTCTTTCAACCTTCTGTTGATGCTTCCTGTGTCATTGAATATTTTCCCCATAGAATCCTTCGCTAATACAACTCGAGGCTTGAGGTTTTTCTTCAGTTCTTTCAGCTTGAGAAATGCCGAGCATGTTCTTCTCTTTTGTTTTTTTATCTCCAGGTTTTTGCACCTGTCCTTAAAATACTTTACTTTGTCTTTCTGAGCCACCCTTTAACATCTTCTGTTCAGCTCTTTTACTTCATCATTTCTTCCATTCACTTTAGCTAGTTGACATTCAAGGTCCATGTGTATAGTCGCCGTTTATGTGGGTGAAAAAAGGTATTTGTAATGAAGAAGTCATTGGTCTTGAAAATTCTATTATGCTATCTCTGGTGTTGTTTCTATCATCAAGGCCATATTTTTGAACTGCTGATTGTTCTCGGTTTCCAACTTCCACATTACGATCACTAGTAATTATCAATCCATCTTGATTTCATGTTTGATCAATTTCAGACTGCAGAAGTTGGTAAAAATCTTCAATTTCTTTGTCTTTGGCCTTAGTGGTTTGTGTGTAAATTTGAATAATAGTCATATTAATTGGTCTTCCTTGTAGGGGTATGGATATTATCCTATCACTGATAGCATTGTACTTCAGGATAGATCTTTAAATTTTTTTTTTTTTTGACAATAAATGCAACGCCATTCCTCTTCAATTTGTCAACCCAGGCATAGTAAAACATATGAGTGTCCAATTCATAATGGCCAATACCAGTACATTTCCACTCACTAATGCTTAGGATATTGATGTTTACGCATTCCATTTCATTTTTGACGATTTCCAATTTTCTTAGATTCATACTTCATGCATTCCACATTCTGAGTATTAGCGGATGTTTGCATCTGTTTCTTCTCATTCTGAGTCATGCTCCATCAGCAAATGAAGGTCCCTGAAAGCTTGACTTCATCCACATCTTTAAGATTGGCTCTTTTGAGGAGGCAGCTCTTCCTTAGTTGTATTTTGAGTTTGTTCCA
Organism: Trichechus manatus latirostris; assembly: GCF_000243295.1. NCBI lineage: Eukaryota > Metazoa > Chordata > Mammalia > Sirenia > Trichechidae > Trichechus > Trichechus manatus. The sequence goes on from NW_004444015.1 coordinate 6,663,381, forward strand.
ACTAGAGGGGCTGATCTTCCGGTATTATATCAGACAATGTTCCGCTGCTATTCAGAAGGTTTTCACCGGCCAGTTTTTTTCAAAAATAGACTGCTTGGTTCTTCTTCCTAGTTTGTCTTTATCTGGAAGCTCCACTGAAACCTGTTCACCATGGCTGACCCTGCTGGTATTTGAAATACCAGTGGCATAACTTCCAGCATCACAGCAACATGCAAGCCACCACAATACAACAAACTGACAGAGGAATGGTGGGCCACTTATTTACTATGTATAGTACCCTTACCTTAGCTTACCCATTGATGCTGAGCTGATTCCGACTCATAGCAACCCTATAGGACAGAGTAGAACTGCCCCATAGGGTTTCTAAGGATCGGCTAGTGGATTTGAACGGTTGACCTTTTGGTTAGCAGCCAAGCTCTTAGCCACTATATATAGTAGGAGCTTCTAATCAGTGGCCATTCTGCCAGTGTCATACATTTACTCTGAGGATTGACTTTAGCCATTGGTTAGACACATCTATTTCAGAACTAGTTAAGAAAACAAATCATTACAATATGAATGATTTTGGTTTACCACTGGTTTACTTACCTTTAAATCTGTGCTGACACAGGGATGTGAGCAGCCTGTGGAAATCAGCAAGAAACAGATAGTGGTTTATGGCCAGCTAAGCCACCCAGACAACAGAGGAACCTAAACTGTTTATGATCAACATGCTTTACACCTAACTCAGGGCTTTGTCAATACCTTTAGCGTGGGGTGTGGAGGGATGGTAGTTAAGACCAGCCCATTCTTTATTAGCTCTGTACATTATTGTCATTGCTGTATACATATTAACTGCTTAATAAGTGCTGTAATTCACTTTGTCATTGCTATAAACATATTTCCCCACGTGTCTGTCAGTTTGTCGTACTGTGGGGGCTTGCATGTTGCTGTGATGCTGGAAGCTATACCACTGGTGTTTAGATACTAGGAGGGTCACCCATGGCAAATAGGTTTCAGTGGAGCTTCCAGATTAAGACAGACTAGAAAGAAGGACCCGGCAGTCTACTTCTGAAAAGAATTAGCTAGTGAAAACCTTCTGAATAGCAGCAGAACATTGTCTGATACAGTGCCTGAAGATGAGCCCCCCAAGTTGGAAGGCACTCAAAAGACTACTGGGGAAGAGCTGCCTCCTCAAAGTAGAGTCTACCTTAATGATGTGGATGAGTCAAGCTTTCTGGACCTTCATTTGCTGATGCGGCACGACTAAAAATAAGAAGAAACAGCTGCAAACATCCATTAATAATTGGAAAGTGGAATGTACGAAGCATGAATCTAGGAAAATTGTAAATCATCAAAAACGAAATGGAACACATAAACATTGATATCCTAGGCATTAGTGAACTGAAATGGACTAGTATTGGCCATTTTGAATTGGATAATCCTATGGTCTACTATGCCGGGAATGACAACTTAAACAGGAATGGCATTGCATTCATCATTGAAAAGTACATTTTAAGACCTATCCTGAAGTACAACCCTGTCAGTGATAGGATAATATCCATAAGCCTACAAGGAAGACCAGTTAATACGACTATTGTTCAAATTTATGTACCAACCACTAAGGTCAAAGATGATGAAATTTAAGATTTTTACCAGCTTCTGCAGTCTGAAATTGATTGAACATGCAATCAGGATACATTGATAATTACTGGTGATTGGGATGCGAAAGTTGGAAACACAGAAGGATTGGTAGTTGGAAAATATGGCCTTGGTGAGAGTAACGATGCCAGAGATCACATGATACAACGACTTCTTCATTGCAAATACCTTTTTTCACCAACATAAAAGGCAACTATACACATGGACTTCGCCAGATGGAATACACAGGAATAAAAGCAACTGCATCTGTGGAACGAGACGATGGAAAAGCTCAATATCATCAGTCAGAACAAGGCCAGGGGCCGACTGAGGAACAGACCATCAATTGCTCATATGCAAGTTCGAGTTGAAACTGAATAAAATTAGAACAAGTCCAAGAGAGCCAAAGTATGACCTTGAGTATATCCCACCTGAAGTTAGAGACCAGTTCAACAATAGATTTGATGCATTGAACACTAATGACGGAGGACCAGACGAGTTGTGGAATGACATCAAGGACATCATACATGAAGAAAGCAAGAGGTCACTAGAAAGACAGGAAAGAAAGAAAAGACCAAAATGGATATCAGAAGAGACTCTGAAACTTGTTCTTGAACCTAGAGTAGCTAAAGCAAAAGGAAGAAATGATGAAGTAAGATAGTTGAAAAGAAGATTTGAAAGAGCGGCTTGAGAAAATAAAGTATTATAATGAAATGTGAAAAGACCTGGAGATAAAAAACCAAAAGGGAAGAACATGCTCGGCATTTCTCAAGCTGAAAGAACTGAAGAAAAAATTCAAGCCTCGAGTTGCACTAGGGAAGGATCCTATGGGGAAAATATTCAACAACACAGGAAGCATCAAAAGAAGACAGAGGGAATACACAGAGTCATTAAACCAAAAGAATTGGTGGACATTCAACCGTTTTAAGAGGTAGCATACGATCAGGAACCAACAATACTGAAGGAAGAAGTCCAAGGTGCACTGAAGTCATTGGCGAAAAACAAGGCTCCAGGAATTGATGAAATATGAATTGAAATGTTTCAACAAACAGATGCGGCACTGGAAATGCTCACTCATCTATGCCAAGAAATTTGGGAGACAGATACCTGGCCAACCGGCTGGAAGAGATCCATATTTATGCCTATTCCCAAGAAAGGTGATCCAACCGAATGCAGAAACTATCGAATGATATCATTAATATAACACGTAAGTTAAATTTTGCTAAAGATCATTCAAAAGGGGATGCAGCAGTATATCAACAGAAACTGCAAGAAATTCAGGCCAGATTCAGAAGAGGATGTGGAACCAGTGGTATCATTGCTAATGTCAGATGGATCCTGGCTGAAAGCAGAGAATACCAGAAAGATGTTTTCCTGTGTTTTATTCACTATGCAAAGGCATTTGACTGTGTGGATCATAACAAATTTTGGATAACATTGAGAAGAATGAGAATTCCAGAACACTTAATTGTGCTCATGAGGAACCTGTACATAGACCAAGAGGCAGTTGTTCAAACAGAACAAGGGGATATTGTGTGGTTTAAAGTCAGAAAAGGTGTGGGTCAGTGTTGTATCCTTTCATCATACCTATTCAATCCGTATGCTGAGCAAATAATCTGAGAACCTGGACTATATGAAGAAGAACGGGGCGTCAGGATTGATCTACTCCTGACAATTAACAAATGAAAACTCTATGGATCACTATGCGAAGGTGCAGGACTGGGCAGCATTTTGTTTCATTCTACATGGGGTCACCATGAGTTGGGGGCCAACTTAACAGCAGCTAACAACATCAACAAATCAGTGGTACCGAGGCCTTATATCTTTATATTCCTAGCCAGGAAAGTGGATGAGATATACAATCCATATTAGCCAACAAATTCAGGAATCTCGGCGCTGCTCCTGCTTTGGCCTCTTGTGATTGTGCATTGAGTCACTTTGTTGTTCATTAGCACCTCCAATATGTACCACTCACGGATGGGGAGAGAAGGTGAAGATCAAATTAGTCAGTTTCGCTCCTTATTAGTAGCTCTGGCAAAAGACCTGGTAGAGGAGGGATTGCAACTAATGGCTAAAATGAGAGGAAATCATCCATACTATCTCTATTCCTGATTCCCAAGTGAACAGAAGGTTGGCTGATTTCTTCTTTGCTAAATAGTGTCCTGAGGGTTGGAATGTTTTGGGAAAGTACCTACCTTAGACTATGTCTTCAGTGAGAAACTCATCAGTTGGCTGTGTTTAAATGAATTTGCCAGTTAAATTTAAAACACAAAATAGATTTAATTGATTCTCCCTTCCACTTCAATTACTACTTTTTTTTTTGTTTCTGTTTTTGATTCCATTCTGTTTTATTTCATTTTTTTTTTTTACATCAAAGATACATGGCCTTTAAGGAGTAGGGTGGGGCAGAAAATAAACAAATAAAAAATAAAGTAAATAATACAATAATTTTAGATAATGCTAAGGGCTAGGAAGAAAATATGGCAGACTGAGAAGTCAATTGAAAGTCTCTGGGTAGCACAAATGGTTAATGAGCTTGGCTGCTAACTGAAAGGCTGGAGGTTCAAGTTCACCCAGAGGCACCTTGGAAAAAAGGCCTGGTGATCTACTGAAAAATCAGCCATTGAAACCCTATGGAGTGCAGTTCTACTCTGCACGCATGGGGTTGCTATGAGTGAGAATTGACTCAATGGCCATGGGTGGTGGTGGTGGTGATGTCAATGACTGAGTGGGAGTGTGATATTATTTTAGATATGAGAAGGCCTCTTGAGGAGATGACGTTTGATCTGAGACCTGAATAATGAGTAAAAGAAACTTTGTGAGGATGCAGTGGGAATGCCTTCCAAGCAAAGGGATGGCAAATATCCAAGCTCTGAGATAGCAGAGTTTGGGCTGCTTGAGGAGCTGCAAGTAGGCCAGCGAGACTGAAACTGTGAACAAAGGGAGAATGGTAAGACATTAAATCAGAGAGGTAGACAGAGTCAGAAGATACAGAGTCCCGAAGGCTGTACTATTGAGTTTGGGATTGGTTCTAAATGCAGTGGGAAGCCATTGTTGAACGTAAGCAGGACCGTGGCATGGTCTTATTTATGCTTTAAAAGATCATTCTGGCCAATGTGTTGAGGACAGATAGTACAAGAAGCAAGAGATGAGGTTGGGGGACCAGTTAGGAGCTGCTGCAATAAGCCAGCTGATAGATGAGGTAAGAAGCTTGGACTAGGGTGGTTGTGGTAGAGACGGTGAGAAACGGCAGGATTTGTGATCAAATGTTAAGATAGAACTTGCTAATGAATTAGATATTGAGCAGGAACATGACTGGAAGGAAAAAGAGGCTTTGAGAATAACTCCTTAGTTAAAGTTTTGAAACTTTGTATGATCTTGGAGAAGTAACTTAATGTCTCTGAACCTGGTAGTTCGTCTATAAAGTGAGAATTATCACAGCTACCTCAGAGTCGTTCTTGCATTTGTGCATTCAACTAATAGTAGTTGAAAGCTTTTTATATGTCAGACATTTTGCTATTCCTTTACTTTTGTTATCATCAGTTGGCTCTCACAAGGGTCCTAGGAGTTTATTACAGGTTCTTATTTCCATTCTGTACACAAAGAAACTGATGATCAAAGCTGTAAGTTTCTATATCACATGGCAAGTATGTGGCAGATGCAGGACTTAAACCCACGGTCTGTCTCAAAGTTCATGCTCTTTCTGGTGAAGGGCTACCCAGACATGTGGTGGTGAACTGAATCTTGGAGCCATGGCTCTATCTAAAGAACCTGTATTTCTAGAACTGGGAACCAAAATAGGGAGTAAAACTTTCCAAATTTATAGAAAGCAAGAGGTTAAGAGTTGCTGTTCTAATATCCTGGAGCTCATTCTAGGAGATGGAATAAGAGAAAGACATCTTTAGTTTTCCCAAGAAAACTCTTGGCTTGACAACATTTTTTTTCCTAGGTTAATTTTAAACTGAATTTTATCAAGCAGATGGTATCCTATAAGGACTTTAGCCTTAAAGTGTAGAATGCCTAAAATGAGCTAACCAAAGGCACCTATTGCTTAAGCCCACTGTTGCATTGTCAGGATAGTGCAGATATTATGAAAAGGGATTTTAAAAATGTGGGAACAGCAAATACCCCAGGAGTCAAATGATGCTAATAAATGTGGATTATATCCTTTTCAGACAGAGGCTTCTCTATGTCTAGACCTCGATGTGAAAAGTAAGGGAAATAAAAAGTTAGGATGTGGTAACTCCCAATCAACCAAGCTTATCTTTGTTTACAGAGAGGAAACTGAGATTTAGCGCTTTTAAGTTGCTCAGCCACTACTCCAACAGAGGTCGGATGGCATATATCACAGAGGTTTTTCTCCTTTACTACATTCTTCCAGCTGCTAGAAAACAGGGGAGAATGCTGTGCATGTCCACCAGAACCTGGTGCTACAAAGAATCAGGAAGCTATGAAGGTTCTTAAGAAATGGCTTCATGCTTCCGTCTTCCTCCAGGCCAGCATTCAAACCATCCCAAAAAGCAATCTGTCTTCCCTTTATCCTAACATTATCCATAGGAAAAGACTTCCTGGGTAATATGGTCCTTTGTCTCTCATGTACATTTGCACTTGCATAAATGCTCATGCCCTATAATTACTTTTGCTCGCTGTGCACTGGTGTGATGCAAGACATAGCCAAGAGCATTCAATAGGTTGTTAACAGTCAGGGGTATGGGTCATTGGGCCTGGGTTTCAACTTCTAATTTGTTTGTTAATAAAAGACTACAGGCTGTCTGATTCAACTGCTTGACTCAGCTTTAGAAAAACAAAAGACAAATGAAATGAAAGGATGCTTTTCCTTAGAGTAACAACCCAAGAACTAGTGTTAGAAGCCGCCGTAGTGGAGACATTAAATCTACTAGAACATTTGTTGCAGGTAGCAGTTTGTGCGTTTTTGATATCCTTTTGGGGCAGTAAACTTGGCAAAATGAAGACAAGTGATCATTTCAGGGCAGAAATAACATCACAGCAGAAGATTCAACAAGATTGCCTGGTTATTACATTGTGTTTTTTTCTTCTAAAAATGAAATACTGTAGCTTAAAAGTCTACTTAGCTGCCATTTGGAGTTATGTTAAAGAAACATCCTATATTTAAGTTAAATCAGTCTTCAGGGACTAAATTTTAACTAAAACACCACAAAATTTGGTATAATACAGCATCAATAGTATTGAGCAAAGGAAAGAAGCTAATATAAAGGGAAATTATGAAATAGATAGGTTATGTAACCATTCTGCATACCATTAATTCTGATTATTATTGAAGATAGAATTTGTATTCTATAGCACCTTGGAAATGCTTTCTGGCATGATTATCTATTTCAGGATGAACTTCTGCATGATTTTGAGTTTGTTCCTGGCGACACTTAGAATTTGTTAAGGTTTGGCTTACCTTCTTCACAGCTTTCCAACAGTAACAAACTAAAGCAGCGAGGAGGTCCAAGGGCTGTGGCTGGTCCACTGAATTCATTGAGACCACTGTGGAGCCTGAGATCTAATTTCAGCATCTCTCAACATAGATGAGGAAATCAAGCCCAGAGTAGGATAAATTCAGTGCCCCTGTCTATCCCCACCCCCAACCCAGTATTGATCGAACATCTCAGTCTCTCTTGGCCAGGTCTGTTAGACAGAATATAGTTTATCAATAATGTTTTCTTATCAGGTGATTGTGACCACTTTTGGGCTTCTTCTAAGAAACGGGAGAAAAAAAAACTAGCAGTGATGTGATGGGGCAAGGAAAGGTTGGGGTGAGGAACGTTTTTAAAAAGTGTGTGGGTAAAGTAGTATGAATTTTGTTTTAAATATATCACTGATCACCATATATACAATGGAGAAATATCTTGTTTTCAAGAACACAATATTAAGAAACATTAGTTTAAGAAAAAACATTTTGCAAATCAGTAACTTACAGTGTCAGTCAAGGAATGACAGAATGAACATCAGAACTTCATAAGGGTCTTAATCAACAAGGATATCTGTTTAAAGTTGCAGAGTTCACCCCCATATGTTATAGTGCATGTTAGATATGCAATTTCTGAAAGTTTAGACATCTATCACCCCGAAACGAAGCCCATCATGGACTAGGAAATAATAAGACTTTAATGGTTGTCTCACATATTGTTTTTTTCTAAATAAAGCAAAATCTTGAAAAAAAATGTAGTCCATAAACATTTAAAAATAACGTGAATTGTCCCTCATTTAAAAAAGATTGCCTCAGTTTTACTAAAGCACTCTTCTGCTACATTTTTTGACTACTTCTGTTACTCTCAGATGATGGGGCAGGACCGGACAGCATTTTGTGCTGTTGTACCTAGGGTCACTATGAGTCAGAACCAACTCGATGGCACCTAACAACATAACAACACTACTCCTAGAAACTCTATGTATGAATGGGAAAAGGACTTGAAATAACATTTCACAAAATCAAAAATACAAATAAACATTGTCATGGATTGAATTATGTTCCCCCAAAACTATGTGTATCAATTTAGCTGGGCCATGATTCCCAGTATTATGTGGTTGTCCTCCATTTTGTGATTGTAATTTTATGTTAAAGAGGATTAGGGTTGGATTGTAACACCCTTACTAAGGTTACATCCCTGATCCAATGTAAAGGGAGTTTCTCTGGGGTGTGGCCTGCACCACCTTCTATCTTACAAGAGATAAAAGGAAAGGGAAGCAAGCAGAGAGTTGGAGAACCTCATACCACCAAGAAAGCCAGGCCAGAAGCAGAGCGTGTCCCTTGGACCTGGGATTCCTGCACGGAGAGGCTCCTAGTCCAGTAGAAGATTGATGACAAGGACCTTCCTCCAGAGCTGACAAGAGAAAGCCTTCCCCTGGAGCTGATGCCCTGAATTTGGACTTCTAGCCTACTAAACTGTGAGAAAATAAATTTATCTTTGTCAAAGCCATCCACTTGTGGTATTTCTGTTAAGTAGCACTAGATGACTAAGACAAACATACACAGACACAGACATTTTATTCTTACTAGTATTCAAGAAAAACAAACTAAAATACAACAATAATAATAGTAAAGTAGCAGTTTGCATTAGCAAATTAACAAATATTGAGTAATATTAACAGATAACAGAGACTCTTGAAGTTGATTTAGAGCTAGGTCACTTAGATTTGTACTGGTGGGCAGGGTAAGACAGTACACCCTTTTGGCAAGTAATTTGGCAATATCAAGTGACATACAAAAACTTTTGACCCATAAATACTGATCCTAGAAATTTGTCACAAAGAAATAATTTAACAGGAGGAACAAATGTATTCTAAGGTAGTGGTTCTCAACAAAAGGCAACTTTGTCTCCTAGGGGACATTTGGCAATGTTTGGAGACATTTTTGTTTGACACACCTGGTGGGGAGTTGCTACAGGCATCTTGTGGGTAGAGGCCAGGGATGCTGCTAAACATCCCACAATGCATAGGACAGCTAGCCCCTCACAGCAAGGAATTATCCTGGCCCAAAAGGCTGGTAGTGACGAGATTGGAAAACCCGCTCTAAAGTGTTCATTGCAGAATTGCATGGGGTCGCCATGAGTCGGCATCAACTTGTTGGCAACTGTCTTTTTTTTTTTTGGTTAGTCACACACTGGAAATAACTCAGATGCACCCTCCCCTACAAAGAGTTGGATGGTTAGGGATGTCATTGTGCAGCCATCCACTTGGTAGACTATCGTATGTAAACACTTAAAATGTTAGGTGTTTAAAATAAAAAATAAAAATAAAAATGCAACAAAAGTGGAACAAAAAAAATTTAGTGCAATCAGTGAGGAATATGAGTGGATTATTCAGACAGTTACAGAAGCTTATTGCCGTATCTTAGATTTGCTGAAAAAGAATCAGTCCCTTATTCAGAAAAAATCATAGGCTATCCTAAGAGGGTCAGACATGTCTATTCAAGGCAGATGCATCAGGGTCATAACTATCTTTTCTCCTAGTACAATGTCTGGTCTGAAGATATTGTAGATTAAATGAAAAGACAATGCACCAAATCGAGGAAAACACCCCAAGAATCTTTATGGATTTTGCTGACATGAAATTTGCCCCCATCAATTGCAATCTAAAAGAAGCTCACCTCATTCACTCTGTTCAAAGAACCAGTTAGCAGGAACTCATCTTCAGGAGGATTTAGGACAATAAATTTCTTGACATCCAAGTCTGCATTTCCAGGTAGTACTAGGTCGGAAAAGAGGGGGAAAAAATAAGAAGCAACATAATTTGGAGTGACATCTGTATAGTATTGAAAAGCCAACACTGAAACTTCCTTGAAATAGTGTGTGTGAAGTAAAGTGAGGACAATCCACAAAAACAAACCCGTTGCTGTGGAGTCGATTCCAAGTCATAACAACCCTATAGGACAGAGAAGAACTGCCCCATAAGGTCTCCAAGGAGCACCCGGTGGATTCGAATTGCCAACCTTTTGGTAAGCAGCTGTAGCTCCCTGTAACTCCGAATACTGTGCAACAAGGAGCATGGGCAATGCAAAAAAAAAAAACAAAGTACTGTGGTAGGCAGAATAATGGCCCTTCCTCAAAGATGTCCACGTTCTAATCACTGGAACCTAGAATATGTTATATTACATGGCAAGGGACAATTAAGGTTGCTAATTAGGGGACCTTGAGATGACAAGATTATCCTGGATTATCCACTGGGCCGAATGCAATCACAAGGATATTTATAGGTGAAAGAGGGAGTCAGGAGAGGCGGAGTCAGAGAAGGAGATGAGACAATGGACGCCGAGGTCAGAGTGATGGGATTGCTGCCTCTGTAGACGGATATGAGCCATAAGCCAAGGAATATGCGCAGACTCTAGAATCTAGAAAAGTCAAAGAAAGCAATTCTCCACTAGACCCTGCAGAAGGGGCACAGCCCCACCAACACCTTCATTTTGGCTCACTGAGACCCAGATGAGTGGCCTCCAGAAGTGTGAAATAATACATTTGTGTTGTTTTAAGCTACAAAGTTTGCAGTAATTGCCTACAGCAGCCATGTCGTTGTTGTTGGGTGCTGTCGAATCAGTTCCGATTCATAGCAACCCCATGTACAACAGAAGGAAAGACTGCGCGGTCCTGCACCATCATCACAATCATTATTCTTGAGCCCATTGTTGCAGCCACTGTGTCAATCCATCTTGTTGAGGGTCTTCCTCTTTTTCGCTGATCCTCTACTTTACCAAGCATGATGATTGAATTGTGTTCCCCCAAAATATGTGTTGGAATCCTAAACCTTATACTTATGGAATAGGTAATTTCAAATAATTCTATTCAAAAATAGAGTTTTATTTGCTATGTTATGAGGCCATATCGGTGTAGGCTGTGTCCTAAACCTAATCACCTCTGAGTGATATAAAGATCAGCACAGACATAGAGAAAAGCAAGCACAAATGTGGGTGGAGGGTAGAGGGAGAGATAGATGTCATGTGCTTGAGCCCACTGTTGCAGCCACTGTATCAATCCATCTCGTTGAGGGTCTTCCTTTTTTTCGCTGACCCTCTACTTTACCAAGCATGATATTGTTCTCCGGGGACTTGTCCCTCCTGATAACATGTCCAAAGTACATGAGACAAAGTCTTGCCATCCTCGCTTCCAAGGAGCACTCTGGCTGTACATCTTCCAAGACAGATTTGTTCTTTCTTCTGTCAGCCCATGGTATATTCAATATTCTTTGTCAACACCACAATTCAAAGACATCAATTCTTCTGCTTCCTTATTTATTGCCCAGCTTTCGCATGCATATGAGGAGACTGAAAACATCACAGATTGCATAAGACACACCTTAGTCCTTAAAGTGACATCTTTGCTTTTGAACACTTTAAAGAGGTCTTTTGCAGCAATTTGTCCGAAGCAATTCATCATTTGATTTCTTGACTGCTGCTTCCATGGGTGTTGATTGTAGATCCAGGTAAAATGAAATCCTCCACAACTTCAATCTTTTCTCCATTTATCGTGATGTTGCTTATTGGTCCAGTTGTGAGGATTTTTGTTTTCTTTATGTTAAATTGTAAGCCATACTGAAGGCTGTAGTCTTTGATCTTCATCAGTGAGTGCTTCAAGTCCTCTTCACTTTCAGCAAGCAATTTGTGTCATCTGCATACCGCAGATTGTGATTGAGTTTTCCTCCAATCTTGATGCCCCATTCTTCTTCATATAGTCCAGGTTCTTGGATTATTTGCTCAGCTTACAGACTGAATAGGTATGGTGAAAGGATATGACCCCGATGCACACCTTTCCTGACTTTAAACCACAAATTATTCCCTTGCTCTGTTTGAACAACTGCCTCTTGGTCTATGTACAGGTTCTACATTAGCACAATTAAGTGTTCTGGAATTCCCCTTCTTAGCAGTTTTATCCCTAATTTGTTATGAGCCACACAGTTGAATGCCTTTGCATAATCAATGAAACACAGGTAAACATCTTTCTGGTATTCTCTGCTTTCAGCCAGGATCCATCTGACATCAGCAATGATATCCCTCATTCCACAACCTCTTCTGAGTCTGGCTTGATTTTCTGGCAGTTCCCTGTCTATGTACTGCTGCAACCGCTTTTGAATGATCTTCAGCAAAATTTTACTTATGTGTGATATTAATGATAAAAAAACACAAAAAACAAACCCATTGCCGTCGAGTTGATTCTGACTCACATCAACTCTATTATAGGACAGAGTATGAATACCCTATAGGGTTTCCAAGGAGTGGCTGATGGCTTCGAACTGCTGACCATTTGATTAGCAGCCGAATGTTTAACCACTGTGCCATCAGGGCTCTGATATTAATGATACCGTTAGATAATTTCTGCATTCTGTTGGATCACCTTTCTTTAGAATGGGCACAAATATGGATCTCTTCCAGTCGGTTGGCCAAGTAGAAGTCTTTCAAATTTTTTGGCATAGACGAGTGAGCACTTCCAACACTGCATCCATTTGTTGAAACATCTCAACTGGCATTCTGTCAATTCCTGGAGCCTTGTTTCTCGCCAGTGTGTTCAGTGCAGCTTGGACTTCTTCCTTCAGTACCATCAGTTCTTGATCATATGCTACCTCCTGAATGGTTGAACATCGACCAATTTTTTTTTTTTTTTAGTATGGTGACTCTGTGTATTATTTCCATCTTCTTTTGATGCTTCCCATGTCATTTAATATTTTCCCCGTAGAATCCTTCAGTATTGCAACTAAGGGATTGAATTTTTTTTCAGTTCTTTCAGATTGAGAAATGCTGAGTGTGTTCTTCCCTTTTGGTTTTCTACCTCTAGGTCTTTGCACATTTCATTATAATACTTTACTTTATCTTCTCGAGACCCCATTTGAAATCTTCTGTTCAGCTCTTTTAGTTCATCATTTCTTCCTTTCCCTTTAGCTGCTCTATATTCAAGAGCAAGTTTCAGAGTCTCTTCTGACATCCAATCTGGCCTTTTCTTTCTTCCCTGTCTTTTAAATGACCTTTCTTTCTTTATGTATGATGTCCCTGATGTCATCCAACAACTCTCTGGTCCTCTGTCATTAGTGTTTGTCTTAGGCTGGGTTCTCTAGAGAAGCAAAACCAGTAAAGTGTGTATACACACACACACACACACACACAGAGAGAGAGAGAGAGAGAGAGAGATTTATATCAAGGAAATGGCTCAAGTGGTTTTTAGAGCTTATAAGTCCCAAGTCCATGAGGAAGGAAAGAGAATTCTCCTGATTCATGTAGCTGGTGAACCCAAGATCTGCAGACTGAAGAGCAGTGCTGCCACAGGCTGTGAAGATCAATGTATCTCAAGAGAGACAGGCCAGACTGCCAGCAGGCTGCTAGTCCAAGTCCCGGGAACCAGAGGCCAGACAAACAGGAGCTGGATACAGGATCCCAAACAAGCAAAAGCACCAGCAAGACAAGCAGAAAGGAAATAGGTGGAGGAGGGTGGGGAGATGAAAGCTGAGAGGGTAGTGAGCCACCACAGGGCTGGCTCCTGCCTGTACCACTCAGCAGATTCCATCACGCGGGTGATCACATATCAGATTTCAACAGGGAAGTGATCACAACATTATACAACTATCAAAACACTGAAAATCATAGCCCAGCCAATTTGACACACAATCTTAACCATCACAGTCCACCCCTTGTCAACTTGGCACCTGTATACATTTCCCCAAACCATACATAATCTCTGAATAAAGACAATTACAAAGTCATACTTGCATCTAACATGATACAACTAACACACGTACAACCGAAAATGCACTAGCTTTGTTTACGTGTTATATTTTATAAGTGAAGAAAACAAAAATGTTTGATGCACACATATAAAGCAGAAATACTCATAACAGTTACAGTCCTCATTTCTGTAACTGGTCACGTGGCCATAACTGGTATTTATAACTACCTTCTTCCACCACACATTCCGTATTCCCTTTGCCCTGAGGAAGCACCTCAGCTGGTCGTGGTTCTTTGCCTGGTTTGGTGACCCAAACCTTCATTCCTGAAGGGTCTGAGCCATTAGAAGTCATTTCAGAATTGGGTTGCTGTAGTTTTCCATTGACTTTAATCACAGGGCATGGTAGTACTAAGAGATGCCCTAAGGGATCCCCTGTATTCCAGACGTACTCTTCTTTACCTCCACTATATAATATCAATCTGATTTCCTCTTGGTAATCAGGATCAATCACACCAGCCAGTATGGTAACTCCCTGCTTTGCCTGTTGATCCAGAGACATAAGGAGCCCAAAGTGGCCAGGCGTCGTTCTTAGCTTTCAGTTCAATGGGATCAGTGATGTGTCTCCAGGTAGGAGCATTCCTCCCTTTGGAACTAGGACTTCTAGACCTGCAGAGCATAAAGTCATGAGGACAGGAAGCAAAAACTTGTAAGTGGGTTGCTAGGGGTAATAGTGAGTTGTGCCACTCCCATTTCCACCCCTTGATTCCTGGACCCAGGAATCCTGGCAATGGGAGATACAGCACCATATACTGGGCACTGGTTTAGAGCATATACAGCTTCCTGGAGAACATTGCTGCAACCCTGCAAGGTATTGCCACCTAGCTGGTGCCATAATTGTGTCTTCAGGAGGCCATTCCATCGTTCTATCAAGCCAGCTGCTTCAGGATGATGGGGAACATGGTAAGACCAGTGAATTCCATGAGCATGGGCCCACTATTGCTCTTCATTTGCTGTGAAGTGAGTCCCTTGATGCGAGGCAATGCTGTGTGATATACCATGACAGTGGATAAGACATTCTGTAAGTCCACGGATGGTAGTTTTGGCAAAAGCATTGCATGCAGGGAAGGCAAATTGATATCCAGAGTATAAGTGTCTATTCCAGTAAGAACAAAATGCAGCCCTTTCAATGATGGAAGTGGTCCAATGTAATCACCTTGCCACCAGGTTGCTGGCTGTTCACCTCCAGGGATGGTGCCATATGTGGGACTCAGTGTTGTTCTCTTCTCCTGGCAGATTGGGCACTCAGCAGTGGCTATATCCAAGTCAGCCTTGGTGATAAAGTCCATGTTCCTGGGCCCATGCATAACCTCCATCCCTGACACCATGACCACTTTGTTCATGAGCCTATTGAGCAATGACAGGAATAGCTGGGTAAAGAGGATGACTGGTTTCCACAGAACGCATCATCCTAGCCACTTGATTGTTAAAATCCTCCTTTGCTAAGGTCAACCTTTGTTGAGCATTCATGTGAGACACAAATATCTTCATTTCTTTGGCCCATTCAAAGAAATCTATCCACATACTTCTTCCCCATAAGTCCTTGTCTCCAATTTTCCAATCATGTTCCTTCCAAGTCCCTGGTCATCCAGCCAAAGCACTGGCCACAGGCCATGAATCAGTATACAGTCACACATCTGGCCATTTCTCCTTCCAAGCAAAGTGAACAACCAGGTGCACTGCCCGAAGTTCTGCCCATTGAGAGGATTTCCCTTCACCGCTGTCCTTCAGGAGGTCCTGGAAAGGGGCTGTAGTAGTGCTGCTGCTGTCCACTTTCGAGTGGTGCCTGCATATCATGCAGAACCATCTGCAAACCAGGCACGAGTTTTCTCTTCTTCAGTCAACTGATCATAAGGAACTCCCCATGAGGCCATAGGTGCAGACTGGGAGATGGAAGGTAATATGACAGGAGTGGAGACCATGGGCATTTGGTCCACTTCCTCATGCAACTTACTTGTGCCTTCAGGTACTGCTTGGGCCCGATCTCATATACACCACTTCCATTTAATGATGGAGTGCTGCTGTGCACATTAAACTTTTGACTCCGTGCACCAGACAACACCCAGTTCATGATGGGCAGCTCAGGCCACATGGTGACTTAGTGTCCCATGGTTAAGCGTTCAGTCTCTGCTAAGACCCAGTAATAAGACAAAAGCTGTTTCTCAAAAGGAGAGTAGTTATCTGCAGAAGATGGCAGGGATTTGCTCCAAAATCCTAAGAGTCTGTGCTGTGATACACCAATAGGGGCCTGCCAAAGACGCCAAACAGCATCTCTATCTGCCATAGACACTTCAAGCACCACTGGATCAGCTGGATCATATGGCCCAAGTGGCAGAGCAGCTTGTACAGCAGTCTGAACCTG
The DNA here is from genome assembly GCF_000243295.1 of Trichechus manatus latirostris. Classification (NCBI taxonomy): domain Eukaryota; kingdom Metazoa; phylum Chordata; class Mammalia; order Sirenia; family Trichechidae; genus Trichechus; species Trichechus manatus. The sequence goes on from NW_004444015.1 coordinate 6,679,590, forward strand.
TTTCAGAGCCTTCTCTTGTTCTGGGCCCCACTCAAAACTAGCAGCTTTCCAAGTCACTTGATAAATAGGCTGGAGTAGCACACTCAGATGAGGAATACGCTGCCTTCAAAATCCAAAGAGGCCCACTAGGCGTTATGCCTCTGTTTTAGTTGTGGGAGGAGCTAGATGCAATAACTTATCCTTCACTTTAGGAAGAATATTTCGACAAGCCCCATACCACTGGATCCCTAGAAGTTTCACTAGGTGGAAGATGCCTGAATTTTTGTGGGATTAATTTCCCAACCTCTAGCACGCAAATGTTTTACCAATAAGTCCAGAGTCATTGACACTTCTTCCTTACTAGGTCCAATCAGCCTAATGTCATCAATGTAATGGACCAGTGTGACGTCTTGTGGAAAGGAAAGGCAATCAAAGTCCCTGAGGACTAAATTATGACATAGGGCTGGAGAGCTGATGTAGCCCTAAGGTAGACAACCAAAGGTGCATTGTTGGCCTTGCCAGCTGAAGGCAAACTGCTTCTGATGGTCCTTTGAAACAGGTATGGAGAAAAGGCATTAGCCAGATCAATAGCTTCTTACCAGCTACAAGGAGATGTATTAATTTGCTCAAGCAATGAGACTGCATCTGGAACAGCAGCTGCAATTGGAGTCACCACCTGGGTAAGTTTTCGATAATCCACTGTCATTCTCCAAGATCCATCTGTTTTTTGCACAGGCCAAATAAGCGAGTTGAATGCAGATGTGGTGGGAATCACCACTCTTGCATCCTTTAAGTCCTTGACGGTGACAGTAATCTCTTCAATCCCTGCAGGAATGCAGTATTGCTTTTGGTTTACTATTTTCCTAGGTAGGGGCAGTTCTAATGGCTTCCATTTGACTTTTCCTTCCATAATAGCCCTTACTCCATTTGTCAGAGATCCAATGTGGGAGTTCTGCCATTTGCTGAGTATATCTATTGCAATTATGCATTCTGGAACTGGGGAAATCACTACAGTATGCTTTTGGGGACCCACTGGACCTACTGTTAGACTGACATGAGCTAAGACTCCATTAATAAACTGACTCTGTATGCCTCCATTCTGGTGGGCCACAGTGATGTTTTGGGTCTCCTGGAATTAGTGTCAGTTCAGAGCTAGTATCCAGTAATCCCCGAAAAGTCTGATTGTTTCCTTTTCCCCAGCGAACACTCACTCTCATACAAGGCCATAGATCCCTTTGGGAAAGGCTGGGAGAAAGATTAACAGTATAAAATTTTGGAGTCCTTCTTCAAGGGACCCAGACTCCACTTCAATCAAGGGGTTGTGGATCTGTAGCTCGCTCAAGTCTGGGAACTGATTGAGGGGCTGTGACTCTCTATTTTGGCGATTCAAATTAAACTGCTGTTCACTTGACCTAGAATTTATGCACCTGTACAGGTAAAGTAAATATTTAGTACATTTCCAATCTATTTCACTTCTAGGGACACCATGACTAAGTGGCCAACACCATAAGACCATACAAGTCAGACTATTCTGATTATTGCTTTGACTCTGCTGTCCATTATGGTAACCATGCCCACCTTGTCTTTGTCGATTGAGTGCCAACACTTGGCCCCTACCACCGTGGACTCCAATCAACCCCATTGTAGTTAGGTGTCTCAATTCAGTTAGGGCAGTTCCCACTGTCAAATCTGACTTACATAAAACAGCAATCACAGCAGTCTTCAAGGATGCCGGGGCTCCCTTCACAAATTTGTCCCTTCATCATTGTGGTAAAAGGTGTGTCCTCTGGGTACTCCATGTGTGGGTCTGTGAGTCTAACCTGAATAATCCACTCTAGCATGTCAATTTCCCTAAGCCTTTGGATACCTTCTTCAACGGTATACCAAGGCAGATCTGGTACTTCAACTTAACTTAGTGTAGGCCACCATACAATCTATGCTTCAGCAACCCAACCAAATATACTATTAGATCCTTTCTTAACTTCTCAAGCTGAAACATTGAATGAAGAATCTGTGCTTAGTGAGCTCATATCAATAAACTCAGACTGATCCATCTTTATGTTCCTTGCACTATTATCCCACACCCTTAATAGCCATTCCCACACTTATTACCCATGTTTCTGTTTGTACATATTAGAAAAGTCAGGGTTACACTTTGCACTTCACTTTTTGGGGCTTACTGGGATTTAAGTCCAGTTATAAGTCTAGAAGCCAAAATTTGTGGGGAAAAGTTTTGAGAACATTCAGCATTGTCTAGTAAAGCATCTATCTCAGACGATGTCCCACGCAATAACTCAGACAAAGGCACTTTAGATGCAGCTGGATTAATCTCATTAGATGGGAGTGAATGGGCTAATCGTTCTGTTGGCAGGAGTGATTCAATGGAATTTAGGGGCTCAGTGTATCCAGCTTCCTGATTATCTGCCCATATGTCCCCATCCCAGGTTTCAAGATCCCAATCTTCCCAATCAATGCCCTCACTTTAACTTCAGACACCTCTTGAGACTGTCAGTTGAGTTAGTGTTGTAATTCAGCCACTCTTACAATAAGACTCTGGTTGGCATCCAGTGGCGACAGGTAACCCGCCGAGCAGGAATCTACTTCTATAAAGATTGTTGTTGTTGCTGTTGTTGTGTGTTGTCAAGTCAATTCTGACTCATAGCAACCTTCCAGGGTTACAAAAAAGAAAACTCTATGGAGCGTTTCTAGCATTTCTACTCTGTAACACACGGGGTCGCCATGAGTCAGAATCAACTCGACAGCAACTGGCATAGTTGTAGTGTGGAACCTGTAGTCATGTCAATGAGTTTTTTGTACTTTGTTACATTAAAATCCCTCAGTCTGTCTTACACTTTGAACGAATCTTTTATTCATGCATGATTTGTAACATTAAGCATTGGTCTTTTGGAAAATAGTGGTTCACAGAGTTATGCAGATCTTCCAAATGTTAGCACATTTCATGATAAACCTTAAAAATTCACATTTGTTAGTACCATCACCAATCTCATTAGGAAAGTATTTAAGTATTGGGAAGCTGTCAAGCTTACTGTGGTGGATGCAAGTTTTCCAAAAATTTAATTTTCACTGAAAGCTTGAACTTTATCATTGGCAGCAAATTCTGTCAGCTATTTTCCTTGAAGTGACAGGCTCACTCCATGCATTCTTAAAAAAAAATATCTGCCAAAAACCCAGATCTGAAGAAATAGTTTGTCAGTCGTTCTTTCAAGTCAAAATGATGCTTGGTGAAAAAAAAAGCAATTCCATCAGATCACGACCTAATCACGTAAGTGTTTTTCGGAGAGACAACCGTCATACTGTGGTTTGCAACAGATGTGGTTCATGCGTACTTCCCATTTTGTCACACAGAATGTTAAAAAAGATGTGTTCACAAGGTTGATGTTATCTGTACTGCTTTATCAAGGGAATTCTGAAGTAAAACAGACTTTTTCTTTTTTTCCTGCAAGAGTCAGTCAAGAATACAAGAGGACTAGGACACTTTGGCACTTCGGTACCAGTCTTGATTTGTGCTAAAGTGACAGTAGTTTTACCCACCATTGCCTTTGCAACATCAGTGCAAATGACAACACAGTGAAAAAGATAAATGATGTACATATATTAGTTTGAAAATAGTTTTGGCCTTGCAGTCCCCCTGAAAGTAGCTTGAATACCTACCGGTGTCTGTGGACCATTGTAGGGTCCTAAACAGGGCATCGACAGCTTTCCATACGTGGTGTTGACCTTCCTCTTCAGTCTTATTTCTCATCATTCATTGACTTGCTGTGCTTTATGTGCCAGGAGTCCTGAACTGCCTTTGGTGCTGAACAGACCATGCTCGTTCATGGGTCTCTGCTTTCTCTTAGGCCTTTCAGGCCACTATGCACTGTGATGCATAATGCCCTTGTCCTTGCTTTTCTAACTCCCAGTCATGCTCCGAGATGGAACTGAGATGTCAGTTCCTTCACAAAGCTTTCCTTAAACTTCCTCCTCTGTGCTCCTTAGTATCTTGTGTTTATCTCCACTACATTCTCCTATCACAATTGTCTCCACTTCATTCTCCCTCTTTCCCACAAGGTTACGGGCTTCTTGAGGGCAGAAACTCTGCCTTATTCATGGTTGTAACCTCCGTACTGTTCCCTACATAAAGCAGGTTTTGAATAAATCTGTCTGAAAGGATGCAGTAATCAATATATACATACTCAACAAGACAATCTTGGAAAAAATGAATGCCCCAACAGAACATGTTTTTGTTTAAATGACACCATCTTCACCACAAACAGATTTTCACTTTAACACAGAATTCAACCAAACAGCAAAATGGTAGAGTTTTCATTTTACTCAACATCTATTCAACAAACTCATCAAATGTCTACTCTTTTCCTGGATCTATACCTCACACTACAGGAGATGAGAGCCACTGGTTATACAATGATATTTAAGCATTGCTGTGATAGAAAGTAAACTGGACTTGGAGTCAAATGATTTCTTTCGAATCCTACATCTGCCACTCAATAGCTATGTGGACAAGTTATTTAATGTCTCTTTTCCTTGGTTTCCTTAGCTGTTATATAGTACTTATTTGAAACAGATTATAATAATTTAATGTGAGAATTTAACTGAAAACATCTATTACAGTTGCCAGTACACAATTTGTGCTCAATAAATTGAGCCAAGTGAACATAGTTTTTGTTTTCAAGGATACTACAAACTGATTGTAGTATCGCATATATGGACAATTACTTTTTGTTAAAGCAAAGCGAAGTAAGTGCAATACAGCCATGCAAGTAACATCCTTTGAGAGCCCAAATTAAGAAAGTACACTGAAGAAAAATGGGAAAATTATGAAGAATGGTTTTTAGGGCCCTTTAACCCCTTGCTACTTAAAGTGAAGACCATAGACCAGCATTGGCATTACCTGGGAGCTTATACAGTCATTTCACCCACTGAAGACCTTCTGAATTAGAATCTGCATTTTACCAGAGCCCCAGGTGAATTGTCTGCACATTAAAATTTGTGAAGCACTTTTATAGACAGACAGACCTCATGTCACTAAGATTCCCTCAAAATAATTAATGCTGGATCCATATCTGGGCCTATTTCTTTATCGTTCTGAGTGCTTTCCTTGAATCTTTGGCAGCTTTCTGGGCACTGTTCTGGTGTTAATTCACTTTGTTGATTTCACCTTGCATGGAAGTTCAAATTCCAAATTATCTTACTTGTTTTGGATGAAGCTAAGAACCAAGTAAGTCTCCTTATAAAACCAGGAGGTAAGATTTGGACTTTGGGTGCTAAAAGAAATACACATATCATTCAGTCTCTTGTCAACCTTGGAAGCGAAACCAGTGGAGGAAGATTCTTCCTTGTACTAGGACAATAGAATTGGGTTTCAGTGTTTTGTTAAGGATTTCATTTTTTAAAATATTTCCTGAATATTTAATAAACACAAATGAGTATTTACCAAAGATAAGCTCCAGCATATAAACGTCCCTAAATAGCAGGAAAGATAGTCACAGGAGATGAATTTCATGAAAGTTTTTTCTCAGTGAGGTAAGCCTTTTAAAGCCTGGCTATATTATTTATCGCTGGATATTATGGGGAATTGTGGTGGTTCTCAAGCTTTACTGTGCATATGAAACATTTAAGGAGCATAATAAAATCTGGATGCCTCTGCCCCAACCCTAGAAATTCTGATTCAGTAGGACTAAAGTAGGACAAAGAACACTATCAAGGTCCCCAAATTGATTGCTTACAGATCATGCTTTAAGAAATGCTAAAATGCAACCAAGCTGAATTAGAACATTGTAATTCCTATTCTTTGAGTACTTAGTATGTGCCGTTTGTATTAAGAACATGATCACAGCTTTTTTAAAATTTTTTATTGTACTTTAGATGAACATTTACAGAACAAACTAGTTTCTCATTAAACCGTTAGTACACATATTGTTTTATGACATTGGTTAACAACCCCACGACATGTCAACACTCTCCCTTCTCGACCTTGGAGGACCTTTTTTTTTGGTGAAAATATACACAGGTTCAATTTATATCATTGTTACTTAAAGGACAATTTTTTTTTAATTTTTATTTTTTATTGTTCTTCAGGCGAAGGTTTACAGAACAAATAGTTTCTCATGAAACAGTAGTACACATATTGTTTCATGACATTGGTTAACAACCCCACGACATGTCAACACCCTTCCTTCTCGACCTTGGGTTCACTATTACCAGCTTTCCTGTCCCCTCCTGCCTTCTAGTCCTTGCCCCTGGGATGGTGCGCCCCTTTAGTCTCATTTCGTTTTATGGGGCTGTCTAATCTTTGGTTGAAGGGTGAACCTCAGGAGTGACTTTATTATTGAGATACAAGGGTGTCCCAGGGCCAAACTCTTGGAATTTCTCCAGTCTCTATCAGGCCAGTAAATCTGGTCTTTTTTGTGAGTTAGAATTTGTTCTACATTTTTCTCCAGCTCTGTCTGGGACCCTCTATTGTGATCCCCATCAGAGCAGTTAGTGGTGGTAGCTGGGCACCATCCAGCCGTACTAGACTTAGTCTGGTGGAGGCTATAGTAGTTGTGGTCCATTAGTCCTTTGGACTAATCTTTCCCTTGTATCTTTAGTTTTCTTCATTTTCCCTTTATCTTGAAGGGGTAAGACCAGTGGAGTATCTTAGATGGCTGCTCACAGGCTTTTAAGACCCCAGACGCTCCTCACCAAAGTAGAATGTAGAACGTTTTCTTTATAAACTCTGTTATGCCGATTGAGCCAGACATTCCCTAAGACCGAACATGATCATATTTTAACTTAGCATTTTAAAATTCTACAGGGGAACTGTTATTCCCATTTTACAGATTAAGAAACTATGTCACAGCTGGGAATAGCAGAATCAAGATATGCTTCCAGGTCTCTGAGATTCCATAGCTTATGCTCTTCTCACCACTGCACAACAATAACCTTCAACCTGGGTTTGAATCTTGGATCTGTTGCAATTTATTTTTGGAGTCATAGTCAAGGTGCTTAATCTCCTTGAGTCATAGTTTCTTTTCATCTGTAAGATAGGGATAATAATAGCAGCTCTGTCAACTTCATAAAATAGTTGGTATAATCAGAGATAATCACGGATGTGAAAGTTCTTTGAGTTCTTGAACTTTTATTACCATAATTCCATTATTTCTTGTGTTCCTTGCTTTTATTTGGTTATCCAATGGTCCAGCCTCAGTTTGAAATCTGAGATTAGCATGGAAGTATTTTATTTGGATTTGTGTTGTTGTTGCTTGTTTGTTTTTGATGTTAAATGGATACTTAATCACTGTAGACATTTTAGAAAATATATACAGTAAGAATGAATCAAAATATCACTATTTCCTTTCAATCAACATAATTTTCTCTCCAAGTCCTTGTTTCCTCTGTATTGGTAGAATATCCCATAATTCATGGGTCCCATTTCTCCTCCCAGGATTACACTAGGATTTAAGGAGCTGCTGAGAAAGGAAATGGCAGACTGGCCTCTAATCTTTCCTCTGGCACACCGTGGTACTGGAGGTTGTTTTTCTACCTGTGAGATCCTGCCATCTTCACAGGGTGCCTTTTCTAAGAGGGTCCAGGTCCTGGCTATCTCAGGACCAGTAGGTCTGCATTTCTTTCCTGTACTGGAGAAATCTCCCTCCTCCCTCTTATCTACTTGCAAAGGTACTTTTCTTCCTCTCTTTCCCTGACTCCATTTATGTAAACCTAGTCATAGCTCTTCAGTGGGTTTAGGTTTTTATGAATGATAGGGCATGTCTATGACTATGAGCTGCTTTGGTACTGGATCCTACAAAAATACCCGAGGCAAGGAATTACCAAAAACTTAGCTACTTTTGATGATTGTGGGGAAAAGGGGGAAATATATATATATATATATATATATATATATATATATATATATATATATATATATATATATGGAGAAAAGCCTACATTCACATGTAAAAAAATCTTACTACAGGTAGAAATATACAAACATTCTGAGGGTAAATTTACCTATAACCCATCATTCAGGAGAAACCCTGTTGTCATTTTGGCATATTTCCTTCTAGGTTTTTATCTAGCTTCTTGTATTCAAATTTTATATTCTACTCTTGTGTTAGGTTTTGTATCTTTTTTTTTTTCAGTTACTATTATACCAAAATTATTTTTCCTATGTGACTTAAAACTAATGTTTAGGATGTTTCCAAATCTGTATAATTATAAATAGTGTTGTGATTAATATCCTCATACACATTAATTTGTCTGTACTTTGGCCTATTTCCTTAGGAAATATACCTAGAAGTGGAATTACTGGACTGTAGGGTATGGAGTTTTTAAGACATGAAGAATCCATTCATTCATTCATTCATTCAAAAAAAACTTATTGAATAGCCAGTATATATCAAGCATTGTACTAGGCGCTGGCATTTTTTAAAAAGTTTGTTAAACTATTTATTCCCAAGTCAGAGGAGAAAATGGACTTCCTGTGAGTATATCTATATTGTCTGTAGCCAAACTGAATGTGGTTTCAGAATTCAGGTGATGAAAATGTTAAGTACCCAGCAATAACAGCTGGTCCCACTGTTCATACGCCCCATTAATGAGGAGAATGTGGGGGATGAACATTTGCAGTATAGACTGAATTAATTTTGATTCCCTTCTGGTTCAGAGATATTGCAAATTTAAAGGTGCTCACTAGCAGTGTTAAAGCATTTGCAGGATGGCTGCATAAAGAGAAGGTGGAGGCAGGGCTGGCTTCAGGAACATGCAACCTGGACCCTATGGTCAGTTTAATGCTCTGTTCTTGCCATCTTGAAATTTATAACAATTTCATACCATTCTGCCCTGGGCCCAGGTCAGTAAGGAATTACTGCCATATAAATGACACAGCCATTAAATGGACTGAAGGATCTTTTTTTTTTAATTTTTTTTTCTGTAAGGCTGAAAAGTTTTGATATCTTCATAGGTTAGTGTGGAAAGAAGTTATAGTACACTAAAAGACTCCAGAAGAGATCATAGGTGCCCATTTTTAACTGTTATATAAATTTAAAAAATAGCATAAATATCTATTGTTACAATAATTTTAAACTGTACATATTTGTGGTAAAAACGTGATATGAACTGAAGGATCTTTAGGGCTAGTTATGATATTTTATAATGGTGCCTTTCTACATTAAAAAAAAATTGCTGTCAAGTTGATTCTAACCCATAGTGACCCTAGAGGACATAGTAGAACTGTCCCATGGGGCTCTTTAAGTGGATGGGACCCCTTAGCACAATACCCCCGCCAGAACTGCTGTAAAGATCATCCATAGGCAGTATCAGCCTTATGTCAGAAGGATTTGCCCAGATTGTCTACTGTCTTATTGTAATTCACTCTTCTTTGCTGTTGTTTTCCCTTGATCTCTGATCGCTGTTTTATACCTGGCTTTCTGGTAACTCTCCTAACACCTGTTTGAGGCTCTATTGGAACAAATTTTGATTCTCAGCATTCTTTGTTAAATATAATCTGGAAACTCTGAACTTACTAACTTGCAGCTGCAGATAAGAGGCATTCACATCTCCTGTTTTCCAGTAGGCAAAACTCAAGAGCGCACAGAAACAAGTTAGCTTGTTAGGAGGTGTGGATGAAGAAGGAGATGTATTGACTTAGCTATAGAAATGATTGGTTCCTGAAGTCACTCCCTCCAGGAAGACTCCCCTGATTCTCCAAAAATAAATTTGCTACCTCTTCTCCCATAGCACACAGTACTCACCCCTACGTAGCACTTAAAAGACCACAGTTTCAGTACATGTGTACTTGATAATATCTCACGCTACAATATAAGCCACTTGAAGGCAGGCACCATGTCTTGTTTGCTTATGTCATCACTAAGTCTAGTTATAGTGTCTGGAACATAGAGTTTACTCAAAAATATTTATTGAATGGATGAGTGAATTAATAATATAATTATTTCACTTATTTTAGGTTACAAAAAAATCCATGCCCAAATGAAAAACAGAAAAGCAAAATATCATAAAGAATATCCACAATCCCACTGCCCTCAGCATATTTTTTAAAAAAAGTTTATGTATGTATACATTTAACTGGTTCCAACTAACCCTCTTTTGTTACATATTTAAGCATTCTCACTCTGCAATGAACAAGGAAGACCAAAGAAGAATTGACACCTTTGAATTATGGTGTTGGTGAAGAATATTGAATATACTATGGTCTGCCAGAAGAACGAACAAATCTGTACTGGAAGAAGTACAGCCAGAATTCTTCTTAGAAGCAAGGATGGCAAGATTTTGTCTCACGTACTTTGGACATGTTATCAGGAGGGACCAGTCCCTGGAGAAGGAAATCATGCTTGGTAAAGTAGAGGGTCAGCAAAAAAGAGGAAAACCTTCAACAAGATGGACTGACACAGTGACTGCAACAATGGGCTTAAGCATAACAATGATTGTGAGGATGGCACAGGACCAGGCAGTGTTTTGTTCTGTTGTACATAGGGTCGCTATGAGTCGGAACCAATTCGACAGCACCTGTCTTGGTCATCTAGAGTTGCTATAACAGAAATACCACAAGTGGATGGCTTTAACAAAGAGAAATTTGTTTTCACACAGTCTAGGAGGCTAAAAGTCCAAATTCAGGTGTCAGCTCCAGGGGAAGGCTTTCTCTGTGGGCACCTATCAACAACAACAACTCTGCAATACTGCAACTAAAACAAAACAGGAATAATTGAATGAATATAGATTAGAATTTTAAAAGCAAAACATTTAAACAATCTGAAACATTATCACAACCAGACAAAATACTTAAAGATTCACAAAAGTTTACAAAAATACCCTGCTGTTTTACTAAGGTTTATAATTGCCAAATGTTAGTGGCTAGGGATCCTAATTCTGATCAAATCAATGTTTAAACCAAATTTTGTGTTGAATATCTTGCTTTGTGCCAAATGCTTTTAGCCAAATATTTTTAGGCCAAATCACAATGGATCCCATGGAAATTGGAGCAAATGGACTCTGATCAACTTTAACTTATATTCATGACTGACTATATAATGTTCTTTTAGCTTACTTACCCTGACCTCCACAGTGTCACCCAAGGACTTTATCCCCACCCTCTGCAAATTTATGTAAATGATAATTCAATAGTAAAATAATGTAACAGTCCATCTACGTTAGTATTAGCTCACTAGACCAAGATTTATCTGTCCATTTTCTGGTCACCATTCTTATGGGAGCCAGTACCCTTAGTTCTCTTTGTGGAACTATCCCCATGCTGAGTCCATGTGATTCGGAAGGGAAACTCCCCATCCCTAACTTCAGGGATGGAGAGGCTGCTAAGCCTAGGCAATCAGAGCATTAGAGAGGCCAACTATAATGGTCAGTTCAAGTGTGGCCCTGTGATCCAATCAGTGCTAATTTCTGGGCATTTCATGCAGTCACCTGGATAAGGTTTACAGCTTTCCAATGTATGTGGAGGTATAAATTTGTAAGTGTGGAGCTACTGGGGCACCCCAAGGTGAGGAGAGTCTGCCTGAGAATATTGCCAACACAGAGCAAACAGATGGAGTGAGCGGGAGAAAGAGGAAACGAGAGAGACAGGGAGAGAGAGTGAAAGAGAGGCGAGAGAAAGACTGATCCTGATGACATTACGGGTAGTCCCCGACTTATGACAGGGTTTTGTTCCGATGACTCCGTCGTCGAATACCTCTTTTTTTTTTTTTTTGTTTGTTTCCATTATTATTGCCTTTTGTTATCAGTATCTTTATAAATCTAATCTTTATTTGTCTTTGGGGATTGAAACATTTGAAACATTACTATAAATTAACAGCAACAAAAATCAATAAAAAACAAAACAAAACAAAGAACAACAAAACCAGACAGTGGTAAGTGCAGTTTGCCTTAACTTCAATATGTCCTAAATCAGGGACTATCTGTACTGAGCCAGAGCACTCTTGGACATTTCCCTTCTGTCAATCAAGAAATCACCTTTCCTCTCCCCCCACCAGGGCATTTTAAGTGAGTTTTCTGCCCCCTTTATATCCAGGGAGAAAGATGTGGCAGTCTGCTTCTGTAAAGATTTACAGCCTTGGAAACCCTATGGGGCAGTTCTACTCTGTCCTATAGGGTCACTATGAGTTGGAATTGCCTCAACTGCAGTGGGTTTGGTTTTTTGGTTTATATCCAGGGGTCATGAATAATGAATTAGTGGTCCTGTACGGACTATAAGCAGGTCCCTGGGTGATACAAATGGTTTTCACTTGACTAATAAGAGAAAAGAAGGAGCCCTGGTGACATAATGGTTAAGCGTTCAGCTGCTAACCAAGAGGTCAGTGGTTCAAACCCACCTATGGCTCCATGGGAGAAAAGACCTGGCAATGTTTTCCCGTAAAGATTATAGCCTAGGAAATCCTATGGGGCACTTCTACTGTGTCATACAGTGTTGCTATGAGTCAGAATCTATTCGACAGCACACAACAATAACAACAACAATAACTGAAAGTTTGATGGTTTGAACCCACCCAGTGGCACCATGGAAGAAAGCCCTGGCGATCTTCTTCTGAAAAGATCACAGCCAAGAAAACCCTATGGAACTTAGTTCTACTTTGTAACCCATGATCCTGCACCAGCAATTTGAAACAACACCAGTGATAAAACACTCTTCTTGGAAGAATATTTTTTGGCCTAAGTTCTAAACAGTTGCTGCAGGATATGATTGTGTTTTAGTAATGTATATGCAAACTTCATTTTTATTACCTATTCTTAAATAGATATAGTATTCCATGGGAAAGTTAATTTAGAGAATTCCCAGTTCATTTCAAGAGAAAATAAGTAAAAATTTGGGATGGTTCAAGCCCTTTCAGACACATTTCCTGTCTCCAACCCCTTTGGTACTACATATGTTTAGGTTTAAACAATAGATTTGAAATAACAATAGCATAATTACTGTGGAGACAAGAAATAGACCTTGAGTTACTTCGATACTGCCATCTATGTGACCAATTGGGATGTTTATTTTGGTTGAAATTTTCAAACAGTGGAACACGGTGTAAACTGAGAAGTGCAGTTTTTTTGTTTGGTAAGTACAAATTTTATATCATACATGCAACATCTTTAAAATAGAATTTTCTTTTTGTTTTTAAACAGTTAATAGTTTGGTTCAATACTAAAGGACAAATCAAGAAAATAATTATTACTTATTTTTGTGTGATTATTACTGTAAATAATTTTGTCACATAAAGAAGGGGATGTTAAACAAGGATAGGCTGATTCAGTCGGGACTGCATTTCTCAGAGCTCTGTGCACTTCCCCAAAAGTCATGGTACTGCCTTACCTTTGTATGTACAGGGAGACTGCTATTGTAATGGAAGATAATGCTAGCTCTTAGGTTTCAGGTAGGAGTCCCTGGGTGATAAAAATAGTGAACGTGCTCACTGCTAACCAAAAGGTTAACGGTTCAAACCCACCCAAAGGAGCCTCAGAAGAAAGGCCTGGCAATTTACTTCCGAAAAATCAGCCATTGAAAACCTATGGAGCACAGTTCTAACTCTAACACACATGGGATCGCCATGAGTCAGAATCAACTCCACAGCAACTGGTCTGTTTTTTTTAAGTTTCAAATGTATTTCTGATTGTTGTTGTTTCTGACTCATAGAGACCCCATGCACAGCAGAACGAAACACTACCCAGTCGTTTACCATCCTCAGAGTCATTGCTATGCTTGAGCCCACTGTTGCAGCCACCGTGTCAATTCATCTTGTCGAATGTCTTCCTCTTTTTTGCTGACCCTCTACTTTATCAAGCATGATATCCTCCAGGGATGCATTTCTGATTACAGTACAGGAATTTTGTTGGTATTCTGGTGGTTAGCATCTTCTTTTGTTGTTTCTGGTTCTGTCCTTTCCCTCTCCTTCTTTTTCTGTTTGCCTTCTTCTGTTTGTTTTTATATTTGCTTCAATTTTCTCTTTATTCTTAGTGAAATAAAATTTTATAGATTAAATAAAAAAATTTCCCTCAGTATTCCTTCCCATTTCCCTCCCTCCCTTTCCAAAAGAAACCACTGTCATTAAGACCCCTTTTAAATACTTTTACTACATAAGTATGTTTTCATAAAATATATACTTAATTATACCTTTTTCTACAAAAGTCTAATGTGTGACAATATCTCTATTCTCCTTCTGAGTATCACAAGTAACATAGCACATTTTAACCATCCACTGACTTCCACTTCCACCCCTCCCCTTCTCAGTCATCTTCCTCATTATTTTTATCTGGATTTCAGCTCAACTTTTCGTTTTAGCACAAAAATTAACTATTATTATACTTTATAATCAATGGTAATTTTTACCATTTTCTTGGTGTATCATGGTTTCTCACATCCTACTCCTTCTCCTGGTTTAAACACATCCTTTCTTCTGCTCCTTTTCTGTGTCTAGCAGTTTTAAGGTTGCCTCCACACAGCCCCCTGGGAACCACGTGTCTGGAAATGGGCCTGATATTGGCAGTGCAAGGCTTCTGTCCAGCTGCAGTACTGGGGCTGGCACAAGTTCATGCACTTAGTGCAGCTGTCTCTGCTTCCCTTAGCCACTAAGATACACAGTTAGAACACTAAGCTCTGATCACATTCTTCTTCAGCTTCTTTGGAACAGTGGTGAGGAGGCAGGGAGGAGGGTGGGTTTGCATATTTCTATACATGGGGCCCAGCAGGATGCATGCTCTGTTGCATTTCTGGAAATGTGTATCTGAATTATTTTTAAGCAGTAATCTGGCGTTTGTTTAATATTTTACTCATTACTGTTGTTTGGAACCAAGTGGGGAGTTTACTGATTGGACTACAGAGAACCATCTTGACTAGAAGTTGTGGTTGGCATCTGAAGGCTTTTTCAAACAGGTCCACTATGTATATAATAAAAGGGAATTTGGTTAAGGGAGGAAGGGATACAGGATTTTGACCTACTGCTCCTCTTGAAGCCAGCTGCATTTTCCTTTGTTTTCTTTTCCCTGTTTCTTATTCCATGTTGCCTTCCTGAGCTTGAGAAGCAACAAACGCCAAACCCACAAATTCAACTGTTCAACTGCCTACTACACTGTAGAATTCTATGGGGATGTCCCACAGGCTGATCAAAGTGAAAAAGTCCAAAATAAAGTCATCCTCACACTACAGCAATCCTGTTCCTCCTCCTTTGCTCTGTCTGAATTAATGCCACCATCATCCCCATAGATGCTTGAGTCATAAACCTTGGGATCCACTTTGGATCTTCTTTCTCTATTGCTATCACCAAGACCTTTGTTTTTTCTTCTTAAAAACCTCATAAATCAGTCTCTTCATAGCTGCTATTGCTTTCCTAGTTTAGGTCATGGTTAAAAAAAAAAAAGTGCTGTTGAGTCCGACTCATAACAGCCCTATAGGACAGAGTAGAACTGCCTCATAGGGTTTCCGAGGAGCGGCTGATGGACTCAAACTGCTGATCTTTTGGTTAGCAGCCAAGCTCTTAGCCACTGCACCACCAGGGCTTCCATGGCTAATGTCCTTCAATAGCCCTAACTGCTTACAGAATAAATTCCAAATTCTCTAACATGGCACACACTTCATGATCTAGACCTTGTTTACCATTTAAGCCTTGTTTGTAGACATCCTCCCCACTCACCCCAAATATTCCACCATAAAATATACCAAACTTTATTCTGCACAACTAATTCTGAAGAAAAAAGCCCCAGGCTTAAAAGTGATAGACTGACCACCTCCTTGAATGTTGATTATTGTTACTGCTTCTAGAGAAAATTGTAATGATAAAAAGAGACCAGTAGGACAGATATCTTTAACCTGATACTCAGAAAGTCATTGCCTGTGCCTATATGTCTTCTCCCTCACCTGTCTGTCAGTTTGTCATATTGTGGGGGCTTGCATGTTGCTGTGATGCTGGAAGCTTTGCCACTGGTATTCAAATACCAGCAGGGTCACCCATGGTGGACAGGTTTCAGCTGAGTTTACAGATTAAGACAGACTAGGAAGAAGGACTTGGCGGTCTACTTCTGAACAAAATTTGCCAGTGAAAATCTTATGAGTAGCAGCAAAACATTGTCTGATATAGTACCAGAAGATGAGCCCCTCAGGTTGGAAGGCACTCAAAATACGACTGGGGAAGGGTTGCCTCCTCAAAGTAGAGTCGACCTTAATGAAATGGATGGAGTCAGCTTTTGGGACCTTCATTTGCTGATGCAGCACAACTCAAAATGAGAAGAAACAGCTGTAAACATCAATTAATACTCAGAATGTGGAATGCACAAAGTATGAATCTAGGAAAATTGGAAATCATCAAAAATGAAATGGAACACATAAATATCAATATCCTAGGCATTAGTGAATTGAAACAGACTGGTACTGGGCATTTTGAATCGGACAGTCATGTGGTCTCTTATGCTGGGAATGATAAATTCAAGAGGAATGACTTTCTATTCATCCCCAAAAAGAACATTTCAAGATCTATCCTGCAGTACAATGCTGTCATTGATAGGATAATATCCTACAAGGAAGACCAGTTAATACGACTATTATTCAAATTTATGCACCAACCACTAAGGTCAAAAGATGAAGAAACTGAAGATTTTTACCAACTTCTGCAGTACGAAATTGATCAAACATGCAATCAAGATACATTGATAATTACTGGTGATTGGAATGTGAAAGTTGGAAACAAAGAAGAAGGATCAGTAGTTCAAAAGTATTGCCTTGGTGATAGAAACGATGCCAGAGATCACGT
Organism: Trichechus manatus latirostris; assembly: GCF_000243295.1. NCBI lineage: Eukaryota > Metazoa > Chordata > Mammalia > Sirenia > Trichechidae > Trichechus > Trichechus manatus. Next base: position 6,696,323 of record NW_004444015.1, read on the forward strand.
GATAGAATTTTGCAAGTCCAATGACGTCTTCATTGCAAATACCTTTTTGCAACAACATAAATGGCAACTGTACATGTGGACCTTGCCAGACAGAATATGCAGGAATCAAATCGACTACATTTGTGGAAAGAGACAATGGAAAAGCTCAATATCATCAGTCAGAACAAGGCCGGGGCCAACTGTGGAACAGATCATCAATTGCTCATATGCAAGTTCAAGTTGAAGCTGAAGAAAATTAGAACAAGTCCATGAGAGCCAAAGTATGACCTTGAGTATATTCCACCCAAATTTAGAGACCATCTCAAGAATAGAATTGACATACTGAACACTGATGACTGAACACCAGACTAGTTGTGGAATGACATCAAGGACATTATGCATGAAGAAAACAAGAAGAATTAAAAAGAGTAAAGAAAGAAAGGACCAAAATGGATGTTAGAAGAGATTCTGAAACTTGCTGTAGAACATAGAGTAATTAAAGCAAAAGGAAAAAATATGAAGTAAAAGAGCTGAACAGAAGATTTCAAAGGGTGGCTAGAGAAGACAAAGTAAAGTATTATAATGAAATGTGCAAAGACCTGGAGATACAAAACCAAAAGGAAAGAACACACTCTGCATTTCTCAAGCTGAAAAAACTGAAGAAAAAATTCAGCCTCGAGTTGTAATACTGAAGGATTCTACAGGGAAAATATTAAATGAAGCAGGAAACAGCAAAATAAAATGGAAAGAGTACAGAAAGTCACTGTACCAAAAATAATTGGTTGACATCCAGCCATTTCAGAAGGTAGCATATGATCAAGAACGTATTGAACTGAAGGAAGAGGTCCAAGCTGCACTGAAGGCATTGGCGAAAACAAGGCTCCAGGAATTGATGGAACACCAATTGAGATGTTTCAACAAACGGATGCAGAGCTGGAAGTGCTCACTCATCTAAGCAGAGAAATTTGGAAGACAGCTTCCTTGGAAGACAGCTCCCTGGCCAACCGACTGGAAGAGATCCATATTTGTGCCATTCCAAAGAAAGGTGATCCAACAGAATGTCTCCTTAAATTTAAGAAATTTATCAGCTTGCCTTTTGATTCCAGGTAGAATTGCTGTAGTCTCTCAGTTGGCAGGTATTCTAAGTTTCTAAGTTGTGGTTTATCCTAACATTTGTCTCTTATGTGTTATTGGGATTGTCATGGATTGAATTATGTCCCCACAAAAATGTGTGTATCAATTTGGCTGGGCCATGATTCCCAGTATTGTGTGGTTGTCTTCCATTTTGTGGTTGTAATTTTCTGTTAAAGAGGATTATGGTGGGATTTTAACACCCTTACTAAGGTCAAATTCATGATCCAACCTAGAGTGAGTTTCCCTGGGGTGTGGCCTACACCACCTTTTATCTTACAAGAGATAAAAGGAAAGGGATGCAAGCAGAGAGTTGCGGAATCTCATACCACCAAGAAAGCAGTGTCAGGAGCAAAGCGTGTCCTTTGGACCGGGGTCCCCATGTGGAGAAGCTCCTAGTCCTGGGGAAGATTGATGAGAAGGCTGACAGAGAGAGAAAGCCTTCCCCTGGAGCTTATGCCCTGAATTTGGACTTGCAGCCTACTAGACTGTGAGAAAATAAATTTCTCTTTGTTAAAGCCATCCACGTGTGATATTTCTGTTATAGCAGCACTAGATGACTAAGACAGGCATTGAGGAAGGCTTTCGAGAAGAAGTGTTATTATTTTAGTTTGGCCCCAAAACAATAACAGCAAGAATATGAGTTCTGGGTGTGGTGATAATTAGCACTGTCAATCCTTTAAGACATAGTCTACACATTAGTGAAATGACAAGTTTGGCTGGTTTCATTTGTTTCCTAACTATTTTTGGATTCTCTCCTATTTATCCAGCACTGGGGTAGGTGCTGATCACCAGAACCTCTCTTGGTACCACATCGTTCTCAGTGTAATTTAATATCCACTTTTGCACAGAACTTTACTCACATTGTACTCTGTGAAGTGACTTTCACTATCCTTCCTTTATAGATGTGGGTCAAAAGAGTTAAGTAACCTTCCCAAGATAGCGGCCAGAATTCAGAACAAGGCTGAAACTACAGCCATATTGTTCTTCACTTCCAGCGTGGGACATGCATTTCCATTTTCAATGTTATGAAGGTTTATCATGGCTTTGTTGTTTATGTCATATTGTAGCTTTACTACCATGACTTATTTTATTCAGTGTCCTTGACGAGCATTTCTCTTTCCTACAGTCTCTAGGAATACATGGTACTAAAATGGCAAGAGCTGCATACATTCAAGCATTACATCTTATTAAAAATTCAAAAACAAAACAAAACTTTTGAAACTCAAATCTACCACAGGATTTCGCAGAAACTTTGGAATTGGAAAAAACAATCTCTCAAACTATGATTTGTCAAGCACTATGTATCTTTCCCTAATTATGTTCTTTTCAGCTACATGCCGAGTATTATGCACATAAGATCTGTGACTCCTTCAGAGTCAGAGTTTTAGGTTAGAAAATTAGTAGCTTTAATAAAACAACGTCTTTGGGAAATTCAAGGAAGATTATATTTCATAATATTCTCAGTAATACTGTATCAAGTACTAGTCGAAGAGTTTTATGAAAAACAAGATTAAATGTTTTTTCCATTCCCACAAGTATTTGTAATTTTATAAGTGACTCAGTATAGGTGAATATATTGTTTGGTAGCATATTTCCTAATTTCAGGAAAATGAAAATCAAACTGCAATTAAAATATATTTTCAAAACATGTTGTGTTATGTATAAATTTCCTGTCTCTCTCTGAAGCCCTACTTTCCTCCTATTATCCCTATATACACCATTACTTTGTTTTTTAAAAATTGTGCTTTAGGGGACTTCCAGCAAAATGGCGCGCTAGGCAGAAGCACCATGCCGTCCCTCCACAGCAAAGATCAGAAAAACTAAGCCGAACAGAGAAAACAGCAATCCTGAAACCCTAAAACATCAAATGAAGAGATAAAGAACTCAGCCAAGCACTAAATGGAGTGAGAAAACTGGCAGAGAATGGAGATCCAGGAGAGATTCATGCAGAGGTCCCTTATCAGCTAACACAGCGTGGATCCGCCATCTTGGACTCCTATCAAAGACCAATGCATAGGGTGTATGAGAAAGCAGCTTCACGGAGCTTCCAGCAGGAGATAGAACAACTGGTAATTTGAGAAGTAGGCTTTCCCACCCCCACCCTTCTTCACCCCCAGTCAGCCTCCTCTGCTTCCCGCCGCCACAGTCTCTTGTCCAGGAAGCACCGGCTGTTTGGATTCCACCTGCCCACACTGGTCGGCTCTCTGAGTGCCACTTGTTGGCTGCTGGTGTTGCTTTTTTTCCACTTCTTTTGATTTCTTCCTTACCTCTCACCACCTCCCCCTCCTTTTGCTCAAATACCGGGCTCCGTGTGCCATCTTTGCTTCTTCC